>NC_057016.1:1185986-1255703 GCF_000002595.2 Chlamydomonas reinhardtii | reverse complement strand
AGGGGAGGGGAGGGGAGGGGAGGGGAGGGGAGGGGAGGGGAGGAGGCGGGAGGCGGGAAGAGGCGGAAGGAGGCAGGAAGACCCGGGACGCCCACCCTAACAGCCTCCTGTGTCCTGTGTCCCTCACATGACGCCAGGCATCTCCCTGACTCTGGACTACTTTATGATGCTCATCGCCATGACCTTCAACATCGGCTTCTTCTGCGCCGTCATCGGCGGCTACGTGCTGGGCTCGATGGTGTTTGGGCACGTGCTGGAAAACTACGGAGCCATCCTGCACCACGAGCGCCGCGTGGCGAACGCCAAGGTGATTGCGTGTGTGTATGCATGTGCGTGTGCGTGGATGTGGATGTGTCATTGTGGCAGTCGAAGGGGTTAACGCCGTGCCAGAGTGCCCAGGGGGCTTCAGATGCTTATCGGGGCGCGGGTTGTGATACGGCACCACGCGATGTCTGTTGCGCTCGTGCGCAGCACACTTCCACCTGTACCTTATCCGTTCTTGTTCCTGCATTCTTCTGTGTGTGTCCGCGGTCAGGCGCGCCGCGGTTCTGGCGATGCCCTCGGAGCCAACACTGCTGACCACAAGAAGGGCGCCAGCAGCAGCGCCGCCGCCGCCGCCAACGGCAGCAGCACGACGCGGCTAACGGCGTCGGACGAAGAGGAGGAGGAAGAGGAGGAGGCGTTCCGCGTTACGGTAGCGGATGCGGACTGCAACTGCGTACACAGCGCGTAAGCCGTGCCGTGCCGAGTCGTGCCATAGTAGCTGGGAAAGGGGGATTCAGCTAGACGCAGCATCTGTAGCAAAAAGCAGCCAGCAGCAGCAGCAGCATCATGATGGGGTTTCAACGGTTGGTGGCAAGCATGTTTGCATGTGGCTGCCGAGGTGACTGGCAAGATGGAAGAGGCCAGAGGCGGTTCACCGGCACGGCAGGGAGGGAGCTCTGGCGCACGGGCACATGATGGCTAAGCCATATGTTGTTGCGCCGCCCGTCGTTTTATGTTGTGCTGTGCATACTGTACACACACTGTGAATAAGGCATTAGTGTTTTACCTGCATGTCTTTGCACAATGTGCTGCGTGGCTTGGGTGTGGGCCTAAAACAATTGACGTCATTAGTACAATGGCTAGACGGAAATTGCCAATCGGGACACGCCCAGGGCGAAGAGCACAGCGTGCGGCAGCGGCCAGGTAGGGGGTGGGGGCATGTTAGTACTGCCAACTCGGATTTCGATCTCTGTGGCCCTGTGCGTTTGCCAACGGGGACTATGTCTCAGAGCTGTTGCTGTGTTTATTATGTCTGTGGGTGTGCTGCGAACGTCCACCAAACCCAATCAAGCTGTAGCGAGGGGGCCTCCGGGTCTTCCCTGCGGCACACAGAACCCAAGTACCAAGTAGGGTGTTGCGGCCCAGTGGTGTTGCTCCAGGATGATTGAGGAAGTGAGCCGAGTCGATCGGTGCTACTAAGTTTGCGATGGCCATGTGGTGTGCGGTTTGCGTGGGCGGGGGGAGGACGCATGACAGTGTCGGCGCGCGCGGGCTGGAGTAAGCGTGTCATGCCCTTGTGACACAAACCCAACATGACCATTCGCAGCCAGGTCGGCCACAGCTTCGTTTGCTTTAGATCAAATGAGTTTAGCCTCAGCGTACTTGGTCTGCGGGAACGGCTTGCAAACTGACAGTAACAGGGAACTTACAGCTGTGAAGACAGAACGTTGTTATCCACTGCTTTGCTGGTCGCATTACATTCGCATCAAGTATAGTTCTGATGTTACCACAGCACTTTTCCTTTAGAGCGTTCAAGGCATGGAATCCCAGCTCAGCCGGACGCGCGCAACGGAGCATTGTGGAGCGCAGGTAGTATTATTTCCTGTATAGTATGCAGAAATTGTAGTAATCGGCGCGTTCACTTGTGGGCGCAGGGCAACTAGCATGCACAGGGTAATCGCGCGCTCTGCGTCCACCTCCGCGGAGAGCACCACAACCCAGCCATGCTGCTCATCAGCTTCTCCGCATGTACATCAGGACTCTAGCCCGCTGAAGGGCAGGTTCGTTCTCCCAGCCGCGGAGTGGCAGCAGTTGCTGGCGTCCCACCCTGGCAAGAGCCCGGAGGAGGTATTGTTCTCGCTCATCACGCCCGCCTCAAAGCTCGCGCGGCCGCCCATTTCGGGGTATCACGTCGGGTGAGAGAATCATGCTGTACATGGCAACAGGTGTTGGCATGCACAGCTGGCATGGTGACACGCACAGCCGGCTAGGGTTGTGCCGGCGTGGCTCTCAGACCGGGGTGCCCAAGCGGGCTGGCGGGGTTTTCTGTTGTGAGGGTTAACCATGTATTTTCAGGATATATCGCCAGGCCGTCCACGTCCGCTCACTTATAACCTAGTGTGCTTTGCGTCCGCTGTCCTGGGCGCCGATGCAGGGCGGTGGCACTGGCCGGCTCAGGCAATGTGTATGTGGGAGTCAACATCGAGTTCCCCGGCACGGCGCTCAACAACTCGGTGAGAGCTCGTGGGGAGCCGGGCGCGGCTGTGTGCTTTCCAGCCGTGCACTTGACGAGCGCGGTGACCGTACACATGTGCGTCACGCACGCGCACATACACATACACATACACGCGCGCTTTCGTTTCACTGACACATACCATACCCCGGAACTCTCTGACGTTGCTAAGCAACCTGCACGACATCGTCCCGACTGCAGCACCCTCACCCGCACCACACAGCCACATGCCGCAAGCTGACCGGTCCCGCAACTCCGCTCCGCTGTTCAATCTATCGGAACTGTCCGCTGCCCGCACCACTTCAGATCCACGGCGAGCAGTACCTGCTGGTGAACTGCTTGCACGCCGGGGAGAGCTCCATTCGTGCCCTGGCGGTATCGGCGGCGCCGTGTGGGCACTGCAGGTGTGTGCGCGTGTGAAAAGGCGTGAGCGGGTTGGGGCCGGGGTTGATTGGGTGATGCAGTGCTTAGGTGCCTGGATGCTGTGTTTCGGCGACTGGAGACTATGAGGACGAGTCCAGGCAGCGGTGACAGCGAGGCGCAGACACTGCGGCGGTCGGTGGTCAAAGAGCTGTGGGAGTGTCAGTACCGTACTACTAAGGCCCCTCCACTCCTTACAACACTCGCGCTCGTTGCAGGCAGTTCTATAGCGAGATCAAGGACGCGGTGAGTTTGTGTTGAGCGTGAGGGCCAGGGGGGCAGGGGGGCACACAACGGAGTGGCTGTGAAGGGGCAGATGTGGGATACGGTAGCAGTAAGCAAGACGGTTCACAGACACGACGCAGTTTGTTCGTGCTGCTGTCTTATCGGTTGCCACGCTTTTCACCACTCCGCACGCCAATTGAGCACGACAATCTATAACGACCTGGGCAACGCACGTTGTCAGGACGACTTGGAATTCATCTTCGGGAAGGACGCCAGGCCCAAGTTTTTGAACGACCTGCTGCCAGAGCGGTTCGGGCCGGCGGACCTGCAGGTGGGTGGGTGGGTGGGTGTGAGTGTGTGTGACCCATTGTGGCGACGTGGCGGTGAGGATGGTGGTGGCGTGGGGCCAGCTACATGACCAGCTACCGTACCCGAAACGCTTTCAGAAAAGTGCTCTCCTGTGGAGGCTTCGAGGCCCCCCTTCGCTATGCCTCCCTCAGCCGCTCACCGTAGCGTCGCCCGGCGCCTGGCTTCCGCGCTCCCGCACCTGCGCAGGACGAGCCGTTTCCGCTGCTCCTGGAGCAGCAGAGCAACTCAGTGGCCTGGAGTCCGGAGGCGGAGGCGGCGATGGCGGAGGCGGGACGGCGGGGGGACAGCGCGTTCGCACAGGCGGCTGGGGAGGCGCTGGCGGAAGCGCAAAAGGTGGGGCTTGGGGGACCCGGTGGGACCGCAGGTGGGCCGCCGCTGGGGCCGGGGGGGGGGGGAGTATTTGCCCGAGCCTAAAGGGGGGGAGGAAGCCGTTCATGGGGGAACGGAGTGGTTAAATGTGCAAGGGGGCGCGGTGCGGCTAAGTCCAGTCCTATTTCATCAACTGTAGTAACAGCAACAGCAACAGCATGGGGCGGGGTGCTGATGTGCCAACCACTCACCCGCCCGCTGCTTCCACATCCTCTGCCACCACGCCCGCATGCCCGCTTTCCAGTGCTGCCCGCGCCCCATTGTCATTCCCTTGCTAAAACCTATGCCTCCCCCCCCCACACACACACGTACACACACACACACACACACACACACACACACACACACACACACACACACACACACACACACACACACACAACCGCACGCAGTGCTACGCCCCCTACACGCGCTGCCACTCGGGCGCTGCGATCATCACCACCTCCGGCGGCGTGCACTCGGGCGGCTACATCGAGAGCGCCGCCTACAACCCCTCGATGTCGCCCTTCCACGCGGCGGTGGTGGCGGCGGTGACGGCGGGCGGGCTACCAGACGGCTATGGGCAGGTATGTGTGTGTGTTTGGGGGGGGGGGGGGCTCTGCCTCTAAGCACACACATACAATCAGCCACACACACGCACGTCCTCACGACTCGCATACACACACACTATTCGTCCCCACAGATCCGGGAGGTGGTGCTGGCGGAGCGCCCGGACGCCCCGGTGCAGCACGCCGCCAACATCCGGCTGCTGCTGCAGGCGGTGGCGCCGGCGGCGCGGCTGACGGTGCTGCCCACGCGCAAGGCGTGAGAAGCAGGGGCACATGGTCGTGCGGGGCGCATGCGGGGCGGTATCTGGAGCGGTATCTGGAGAGGTATGGGGCCTGCGTAAGAGGGACTGCCAGGGGTGTGGCTGGAGAGGTCTCGGGGCCTGTGTAGATTAGGCAGGGGGGCCAAGGGACTGAGAGAGAGAAGCTGAGCGGTAGATTATGTGCGGTGGCTCGGGAGAGTGTGACGTTCAGTGTGCTGGCTTGCGAACTGGGATGTTGAATGGAGGGTGTGACCAGAGTGGGGCGTTGAGTGCGCCAGCTTGCGAACTGGGATGAAGGCGCACTGCGTGCCAGTTTTGCGACCGTCAGGGACCGACGAGTTCACACTTTAATCCTTACGAACATTGTATCTGTATACCTGTATGCCATGGGCTGCTCTGCTTCGACGTCGCGGCAGCAGGCGACCTCGAAGCCGGAAGTCATCAACAACAGCAGCGTCGCCACGCGTGCTGTCAGCAAGAAATACCTTCAGCAGTTCTTGACAGAACACCCAGATGCTGCCAACATGACCACAACAGTGGTAGTTGAGTCCATCATCCGTGCCGCGACCGCGCAGGCGCGCTGCTCGTTCGCACAGTTGGGCAACCAGCCGCCCGGATCTTTCGGACCTGCCACTCACTTCATCAGCCACGCCTGGGCGGGAAATTTCGGAGAGCTTGTCAGTGTCATCCTCGACATCCCAGAGACGGATGGCCCAGCTTTCTTCTGGCTTGACATCTTCGCTATATGCCAGCACACGAACGATGCTCAGGCGGAGGAGCTGGGGCAGCTAGCAGACGTGCTGATGCGCGCACGCAGCACCGTCGCCGTGCTGACGCCCTGGCAGGCGCCAGTGGCCGTTTCACGTGTGTGGTGCTTGTACGAATACATGGTCAGCTGTTCGTCGAGTAAGCGCAAATGCCTATAGACTCCTGCTTCAATGTTTGCCAGTTACGTGGTCATTGTCGATACTGGGAATTAGCGATGTACGGCAGGCCAGGGGTAGCTGCGGGGACACCCCGTGCCCCACGTGCCGTGCGCGTGCGGTGTTTAAGGCGGACAGCTGTGTCAAACCACCTGCAGAGGGGCCTGAATCGCTGTGCGTGCGGCTCAGCAAGGACCAGCAGCGCGACTTCATCGCGCACCTGGTGGCAAACTTTGAAGAGGTGCGAGGATGGCCCAGGAGCCTAGCTAGCTAGATACAATCGCGGTGGAGGTGAAACGTGCAGGAGAGCGTATGCACTTACCAGGGCGGCCGGGCGGCCGGGCGACAGGGTGGCAAGCAGAAGCCGGTAGCTAGCTGGCGAGGGGCTGCAAGCGAGGGACTGAGGGCATCCCCCAGTTTGGGCTGGTATTTACAACCCCTCCCCCTTATGGCCTCCGTATGGACGTGCCTGACCTGCAGGTTGAGAAGCTCATTTCAAAACTGGATGTGCGGAAGGCGGAAGCAACCAAGCCGGCGGATAAGGAGATGATCCAGCGCAAAGTGAATATGCTCAGGGGCGGGGACTCCTTCCTTCCGGAGCGAGGAAGACTCTTGCTCGTGGTCGCCCCTCCCCGACTCCAACTTGCCTGTAGCCGTATGCTACTTCGGCGCCCGTACTAACCCGACCAATGCGAACGTGCCGCCGGGCACTCCCTGCAAACAAAATGGCACAGGTGGAGGAGACGACGGGGTTCGTGCTGTTGAACGAGACGGTGCAGATGGCACTGCGGCGGTGGCTGCGCGAGAGCGCGGAGGAGGTGCTGGCGAGGATGCTGGAGGTGAGGGCGCGGGGCGCCTGGTGGCTGCTGCTGGTGCTACTGGTGCTCCTCCTGATGGGATCGCATAGTGCATGTGTGCTGGCATGTGAGGCGTTGTGCGTGCGATCGGGATCCGACATGACGCGACTCCAAGGCTGTGCCTGTCTGTGTAAGAGATCACAAGGGACAAAGCACGTGCCTGCGCGTCTGTGTGCATGTCTGGCGGGTGCAGGAGCGCGGCCCGGACGACGCCGACGTGCTCAAACTGCGCGACCGCCTCGGCATGCTGCTGAGGTGTGTGTGTGTGTGTGTGTGTGTGTGTGTGTGTGTGTGTGTGTGTGTGTGTGTGTGTGTGTGTGTGTGTGTGTGTGTGTGTGTGTGTGTGTGTGTGTGTGTGTGTGTGTGTGTGTGTGTGCTGTGCGTCAGGGGACGAAATGGACATGTGTTGACATTTGTTTGTGTGTGTCATAGGGACAACCGCTTTGTTTCTACCCCTGTGACCTGTCCTGCTCTGTGATGTGCAGCCGCACCTAGCCACACGCACAATCAACAACCGGCGCCACGCGTGCCCTCAATCCACATATCCCACACAATGACAGAGTACGTGTATGTACGGTGTCCGCGGTGACCCCACAGGGCTCAGGAGTCAGACCAAGGCGCAATGCAGCAGGCGCTCCAGCACTGCCAGGCTGTGTTGGAGGCGCGCCGGCGGCTGGATGCAGCCGCAGGCCTCACAAGCCCCGGCCCGGCGACTCTGACATCACTTCAGAGCGTGGGAATGGTGTTGCGAGCGCTGGGCCGGCCGGGCGAGTCGCTGGTGTTGCTGCGGGAGGCACTCGGCGGCATGGAGGCGGCGCATGGGCGAGCCAGCAAGGCGGCACTGAGGTGCGCAGGCGCATGGGCGGTGTTGAGAAAGAGCATGATCCATGAGGGAAAGGTTGAGGAAGGGCAAGAGGGAGAGCAAGAGGGACTTGGCGACGCCGTGGGATGTTGTGGGGAACAGCAGCAGTGCGAGCAGAGACTTGCACGCGCGGGCATATGACGCTCCCTGTCGTGCGGGCTTCCTTTTCGGCGGTTCCTTGATTGCGTGTGCATTCCCCGCTCGGTCAATCCTGCCCACCCGTCGCCACTTCAATTCACTCCCTTCCACTCCTCCCCGCAACTGCGACGGGGCAGGGCGCTCAACGACGTGGCTTACACACTCATGGCAACTGGCGCTCACGAGGAGGGAGAGGCGCTGTTGAAGGCCGGCATCAGCACCATTGAGGAACAGCTAGCGGCTAGCGGCGGCAATGACAGCAGCAGTCTGGCGGTAAGTAATTGCATGAATGGTGCAAAGCCTGTCAGCAATTTTATACATGCATGACCCCTGTGCCATCCGTACATCCATACCCTCGCCCCCGCCTCAGTTATTTCGGCCGCGCCAGTCTCACTGCTCCCTGAGTCGCCAACTTAGTCGCGCACACCGTCCGGCTTGTTTTCTTCCCTCGCCGTTTCAGGCACACACGCCTCTCCTTATGCTTACCCAATACACACCCACATGCAGTCTTCAGTGCATCCCGTACCGCTTTTTACACCATCTTTGCAACCCACATGCACGCGCGCAGGAGCTGCAGGACGTGCGTTGCTCGCTGCTGTCCAACCTGGGAAAGGCCCACACCATGCAGGGGCGGCCCCTGCAGGCGCTGGAGGTGTCGCAGCAGGCGTGCAGTCTCAAGACGGAGCGATACGGGGCGAAGTGAGCGAGCGGTGGCTGGGTCTGAGGCATGCGCATGGCATGAATGGCATGCGCGAGCAGACATGATAACCGAAAGCGCGCCAGACTATACCGGCCCGACCAGCCCGTACTAGGTCATTGCATGGCACCCGTGGCACCCGGGGTCGCCCCATGGCAGCTTCAGAGGGTACCGACGGATGTGGCTGCAACCACCGGTGCGCTCTCATGCAGGCACCCCTCCACCATCATGACGGCTGCCGACGTGGCAGTGGTGCTGCGGCTGTTGGGGCGACTGCCCGAGGCACTGGCCCTGCAGCGCCAGCAGCTTGAGGTAAGGGTGTGTGTGCAGGTGGATGGCGTGTGCCTCATGACATGTGAGCGATTGAGAGGGGATCATCTTTGCTTTGACGGGATGCGGTGCATGTGCTAATTGCCGCTCTGTGCGTGGCTGCATGACAGCACACCGTCAGACTACCCACCACCCAGGCCGCGCGCCTTACACGCCTCACACACCTTCACACCCTTCCTCGTCCTGCTGCCGCACGTGCGCCACCTGTGCATCTGTCGCCTGCAGCTGTGTGTGGAGGTGTTGGGCCGCCAGCACCGCCACACTGCCATGCTGCAGAACAACCTGGCGGTCATGCTGGCGGAGCACGCCGCCGCTGGGGCGGTAGAACCGGCGGCGGCGGCGGCGGCGGCGGGGCCAGGCCAGGCGCAAGTGGCAGAGTCGGAAGCACTGTTCAAAACGGTGAGTCACTGACTAGCATTCATCGCTCTAACCTTGCAGCTGCTTGCCAACATGATATCTAAGCTCTCCCGCCATGCTGCATCTGGTTACCGGTAGGTCCCATGTATCAGCCCATCCCCTGGGATTGGTGAACTGGTCAAGACACGCTCCCATACCATACCCACGAAACCCCTACCCCGCCCCATGCAGGCCCTCGAGGGATACCGCAAGTGCCGCAGCCCATCGCACTCCTCCACGCTCACCGTGCTCCACAACTGGAGCCTAGTGCGTTGGCGCCGTGGCGACCCCGCCGCCGCCCTGAGCCTGCTGCGCGACGAGCTGCTGCCGGCAGCGCCAGCCGCCGCAGCGGCGGCAGCAGTAGCAGCCCAAAGCCCGGCGGGGCAGGCAGCTGTAGCAGCTGGTGCTACTGCTGCTGGGGTTGAGCTGGAGCGTGCGGTGTCGCTGATGGCGGCCGGGAGTGCGGATGCTGATGCGTGGGTGGGTGGCCAGGCGGCGCTGGCGTATGCGGCGTTGGAGCGCCACCTCAGCGCAAACTCGGTAGCCAACATCATTGTGGTAAAGCCCTAAGCCCGTGAGCAGTGTTGAGCTTGGGAGGGTTGGTGGGGTCCAACGTGGCAGTGGGTGTGATGGAAACTGCGTATGATTGTTATGAAGTGAGGTCGGGGGCATCGTTGGAGTACATGCAGGACAGCACATCGTGGCATGGCATGTGTGTGAATGGGTGTTTGGCTGCGTGCGCATGTGTGTCATCGTGTCGTGTGCGGATGGATAGCGCCATAGCGGGCTCGCCCAAGGCTAGGTGTTCCCATATAGAGATCTCAAATACCGGACTACGGTACTGTGCAAGTGTACAGCAACACCAGAACCACGAACGGCGGGTCGGCGCCCCGGCGGGCAATGAGGCCATCAGTCATCGATGACCGGGACCTGCTGGCTGCTGCTTGTAATGACATTCACCGTAGTGTAGTGACTCTTGGTAATCCGCAGTGGCGACGATGCGGCGCGGCCTCCTACACGGCTTTCCTTATCCCATTCCTCACCTGACCCAGATTGGTCCTCCTGCAAGGTGTGTCAGAGCCCCAGCCCGCGGGTGTATTAAACCGTTCGGCGGTATGCCAGCCCGTGCCTGCGCGGCCTAGCGTGCCACCTCATCGCCCAGTGCTGCGGAGACACGTGCGGAGACACGTGCAGGCATACACTCGCGTACACCCTAGCATCCCTGAGCTCCTTTCATACCTTGCCCGCGCCACAACCACTGCGCCGTGATGGCATTGCGCGCCGGTGTCACACCTCTACACTGCACCACTGCGGATGGCGTGTCCCCACCTTCATCAGACCGCCCCCTTACTTGCGCCCCATTCAGCACGGCAACCCAAGATCCGGACACACAGCCACAGCGTATGTTTTCCCTTTTCAGCACAGCCACCGCTGCACCCAGCCGCACCCAGCACCAGCAGCCATACACCATGCGACCGCACACCGCCGTGCTACGGCTTGCCACCCAGCGCGAGGCCCAGCCCGCGCATCGCCGCCTCCGCCGCCACCTGCTGCGCCGCCACGCCCTGCAGCCAGGTCCTGGCCACCTCCTCCCCCTGCCTCTGTGCCTGCGCGGCGCGCCCCTTGGCCTCCTTCAACTCCTCCTTGAGCCTGGTGACCTCGGCCTTGTACTCCTTGTTCTGCAGGTGTGTGTGTGTGTGTGTGTGTGTGTGTGTGTGTGTGTGTGTGTGTGCTAGTCAATACGGTATGTGTCCCATCTCAGGGCACAAGAAAGGATGTTGGTGGTGTCCATCAAATTGCGATTGCCTTACCACCTTTCCACGCCCTCAACTCTCCAGCATCTTCCCCTCTTCTGCTACCACAGCCCCTTCACCGGCGCCCTCCGCTCACCGCCCTGTCCCTGTCCGTCAGCATTGCCGACGTTTTGACGTTGTCGGCCCTGGCTTTCTCCACCTCACTCCGCGCCGCCTCTAGCGCATCACGCAACTCGCGCGCCGCTGCCGTGTGCTTCTTTTCGACCTTATCTGCCGCCGCCCGCAGTGCGCGCATCTCCTCCTGGAGGGCGGGAGGGCGGTGTTCGACAAGGCATGAGCGAGGTGTGTGTGTGTGTGGATATGGGTTTGGGCGGCAGTGGGGCTGGGTGCAGCAGGCAGGCAGGCAAGTGGCAGGGAGTACGGTGTGGAGTACGGTGTGGTGGTCCAGGAGGACTGGTATCGGCCCTCTTCCCTTACACAGTAACCTTGACACACACCCACACCCACACACACGCGCACCATGCGCTCTTTGTCTCGCGCCTCCATCTCGGCCAGCCGCTGCTTGAGCTGCTCGTTCTCCGTCTTCAGCATCTTGGCTGCGCGTTCAGACGCCCCCGCAGCACAGCCGCCACCCGCCGCCCCCGCCGCGGCAGCAGCGGGAGCGGCGCCAGCAGCAGCCTCACGAGACCGCTTGCCGACTGCAGCTGCCGTCGCCGTTGCGGGCCCGGCGGGGTCGCCGTCGGCCGCGCCAGCGGCCGCGGCCGTGGCGTCTGGAGACGCAAGGGCTAAGAGCGCATTGCGGCCGCCGGCGGCAGCCACCCCAAAGCTCACGGAGGGGGGCAGGTGGCTCCGCCGAGTGCGCACGCCCGTGGTGGGTGCGGGCGCGGCCGCCGCGGGCAGGGCTGCCGGCTCGTCGGCGGCCTCCGCAGCCTCTACCGCTTCATCGTCGTCAGCATCGCCGTCGCCGGCTGTGCCCACGCCGACGCAAGCGGCCGCGACGTCTGCGGCTTCGTCGGGGTCCGCGCTGGCGCCGCGGCCTCGGCGCCTGCAGCGCATGGAGCCACACACACCCTCAACATGCAGGCATGCCAACAAGGACAACGCAGCAAAGCCGGTACCCACCACCCAGCACTACCAAGGCGGCACGCAGCCGTCGTCCACTGCGCCTACCCATAGCTGTGCCGAGCACACCTTGGGGGTGCCCGGGGCTTGGGGCCTCCAGCCGCAGCGCCGGCCGCCCGCTCACTTGGCTCCGCTGCCGCCGCCTTTGCGCGGCCGCTGTTGCCGCCGCCGCCGCCTCGCCCGCCCCTGCGCCCTGCTGCCGCCACCTTGGGGCCCTGGGGCTCTTGCTCCTCGACGGCAGCCTCTTCCGCTGCGGCATGCTCTCCTGATTCGGAGGGGCTCGCTGCCTCCGCTGCCGCCGCCTCGTTCGCCTCGCCTGCACCAGCAGCGACCTCGATTGCTGCGTCCTCCACGGCCTCCCGGCCCTTCGCCTCCTCCTCGGTAGCAGGGCTTGCCGCGCCGCGCCGCCGCCCTGCTGCCGCGCCCCTCCTGCCGCCGCTGCCCGCTGCGCCGGCCTGCGCCTTCGCGCCTGCAGCTGCAGCCGCTCCCTTCCCGGACCCGGCCGCCGCGCGCCGCCGAGTAGTCCTAGGCGCCTCGGCCTCCACCGCGGCGACCTCCGGCGACCCGGCATCCGCCTCGCCAGCCGTGGCGCGTGCAGCATTGGCTGTAGCAGGCATGGGCGCTGCATGCACTGTTGCCGCTACTGCGCCGCGCACCACCGGCACTGGCGCATCCTCCATCTCCGAATCGCTGAGCTCTGTACGGCGCGGCGCAGACGAAGACGGGGTAGTTGAAACCAATCTCGACAAGAGTTTGAGGTATACAACCCTGGGGTTAGTACAATGCCCCCCACCCAAACAGTTGCCACCTAACCTGCGGACGAGGCACCACCGGGCAACCCCATCCCTTGTCGGCATCCTCTCCTGCTCCCCTGTGGGCATCCTCCATGCCTTCCCAGCGTCCTCCGCACCCGCTTGGCAGCCTCCACGCAACCTTACCCCTTACCCAACGCCCTGCCCCTTGCGCACCCACCCTCCTTGAACACGGGTGGCTGGTAGTCGGGCAGTGGCGCGTCGTCATCTCCAACGCCACTGCCGCCGCCGTGCTCCCGCTCCAGCCGGTCTCCGTACGTCTGTGGACGGAGGGGGGGGGCGAGGGAAGCAGCAAGGGGCAATCAGCCCAACCAACAACCCCGTGATTACTGAGTGCAAAGTCACAGATCGCGTAGCAGCATGCGAGGGTGATCACGGAAAAGCATGAACGAGCCACACATAACGCCATTCCTCGCGTCCCGCCCCGCTTGACCCGCCACCCTGCCCCGCTCAGAACCACCACCACCACCACCACCACCACCACCACCACCACCACCACCACCACCACCACCACCACCACCACTACCACAGCCATCACAGCCGCCACCACCCGTCATCGTCTCACCCCGCCCCACTGCTGGTGCAGCTTCTCCTGCAGCGTGGGGCTCTTGAACCGCTTGTTCCGCGGCTTGAGGTCCGCCGGGTCAACCAGGCTCTCAGCCAGCACAGCCAAGCGCCGGTTGAACTCCCACGTCTCCTCGCCGTTCATGGGCTCTTGGCTGTTGCGCCGCGACCCAGGGCGGGAACCAGGCCGCGAGGCCGGGCGGGAGGCGGGGCGCGACGCGGCGCGTGAGGCGGGGCGGGAGGCGGCACGGGCGGCGGCAGCGCCGCCACCGCCGACTGCAGCGGGGGCTGGTGGCGCAGGAGGCCGGCGGCGGCCGGGCTCGGCTGGCCGCGGCTCCGGCTGCTGCTGCTTTGGCGCCGCCTTGGCGCCACGAGCGGCCGGTGCCGCTGCCTGCCCGGCGTCCTCATCTTCGCCGCCGTCTTCCTTTGCACCCTCGGCGGCAGGAGCAGTGGCTGGCGCTTCCCGCCGTTCGGTCCGGGCGCTGCGTCGCTGCTCCGGCTGTTGTTCCGGTAACTGCTCCTGCTGCCCCTTGGCTGCTGTGGCCTCAGCCTCCTCCTCCAGGGCACCCGCAGCCCGCTTACGGCCGGCAGCGCGGCCGGCGGGGGGCTGTGCCTCCCGTGCGGGCTTCGGCGCTGCGGCTGGCTTACGTGCGGGCGCGGTCTCTGTCTTCTGCGCTGGCTCCTCCTCCTGTAGATCCTTCGCCGCAGCTGCTGGAGGATCCAACGCTGGAGCAGGTGGCACGGGTGGGATTCTGGGCGCGGCGGCGACAGCTGCTGCCCGGGGCTTTGCTGCCGGCGGCTTGACCGCAGGCTCCTTGACATCAGGCCGCTTCGTCGCTAGCGCAGCTACTTGCAATGATACTGGCAACGGTGAGCTGTTCTCCTTGTTATGCGGACGAGGCGCTGGCGAGGGCGTCGGCTTTGGCAACGGGAAGTCGTCATCGAACCCGGTTGCTTTCGCTTGTGAATCTCCAGCCGCCTTGCCCGGTGCTTTCATTTTTGGGATTGCAATTGGCATACCGCCACCAAACTTGCCCTTCATCGTGTTGGTAGCGAGGGGCCCGGCCAGAGACAAGGGCCCCTTTGAGTTCTTCATGTCTTTGCCACTGATGTCAGGATTATTTATTATCAGGCCGCGAGCAGGTCATGCTATCGCTGTCGAGCATGTCGTTTCGGCAAGCGTCAGTGCGAGCTGTCAGCGCAAGCTGCTCGGTCAAGGTCGGTAGCTGGGAAGAACGGTTCTTGGATTTTGATCCACACAACTATGTCTTATTCATGTAGCACCACAACCTGAGTGCCTCCGGCAGTCCCGCAAACCGGTCAGCTTGGATCCAGCGCAGGCGGGGGCACGACCCCCCTGCCGCGATGTTTCAGGTCCTCTTGCCGCTACTTAAACTGTACAGCAATTACAATCAAGTGCAAGCAATTGTCACCGTCCCTCAAAGTGCAAAATCCCAGCTGAGTGTGTGTATGCCCTGAACACGATTCCGCGTACACCCGCGTGCACCTGTGGCGTGCACCTCAACCTCAGGCATGCAGGCTGCTGTACCCATGCCAGTGGAACTTGCAAATCCACCCCAGACAGCAGTAACATACTACCATGTACCAGTATGCCGCAACAACATGCGCCGCGGCATCCTCCTAAGACGCCCATAAGCGGACATACCGGTACATGCCTCTGACCCCCTCTCGCCCTCGCTTGGCCAATACCGTACTCAACAAACCCAACAAACCCTCACCTTCTCAGGCCACACCCGCTATGCTCCCCGCCGTTCTCTTGCTGTCAACCAACCCAACAACAGCGCTGCATACCGGACACACAACAACTCCACAACAACCTACCGGCAGCGCTCCACAATGCGGCGTGCCAGATCAGCCTTCTCAAAGCAATCGGAGCAGTCCACCCCCCGCTCCACCAGCAGCGCCTTCAGGGCCTTGGCGCGCATCTTCATCAGATCCTCGTAGCTTGACGTCACAGGCGCGAATCCGGATCCGGATCCAGACGACGTGGAGGAGGTGGAGGGGCCGGAGCGTGGCGGCGGAGGCGGAGGGGGAGGAGGCGGAGGAGGAGGCGGCGCGGAGGCTGAGCTGGAGCCGGAGGTGTAGTTGGACCAGTCACTGCTTGGCTCTGAGGATTGAGGCGGGGAGCAGGGGGCATTATCAGTCAACCACAGATCCGGGTGTTGCGGGAAACTGAGTATGAAAATGGAAAAAGAGGGTCAATGCGCCCCGAGCCCCACACGCATAGGGAGGTGGGGCATGACTCAGTACGGTGGGCGAAAGGCAGCGCGCAGGCAAGCCACGACCTGTGCCGTTTCACAGGCTGACAAGGCCCGGGGACCCACAGCCAGGACAGCGGCGTGCTGCCCGGGCGGGTGTCGGCTGTGGTCAGGGCTACGTCTCGACACGTGTGCGTTGTCGCAGGGTGCGTACCTGGCGCCTTGAAGCCGCCCGACCAGGAAGACGACCAGGTCTTGCGCGCGCCGCCGGTGGACGAAGAAGACGAAGAGGTGGGGGCGGAAGACGAAGCGCCAGAAGATGAAGCGCCGGGCGACGAAGCGCCAGAAGACGAAGCGGGCCCTGCGCCCCAGCTGCCCCAGCTTCCACCGGCGCCGGAGCCAAAGGCGCCAAAGCCGCCTGCGCCAAAGCCACCAGAGCCGAAAGCGCCCGATCCGAAGCCGCTGCTGCTGCTGTTGCTGCTGCCCACGTCTGTGTCACAGCAGCTGCTGCTGCCGGCGCTACTGCCGCTGACGCTGCCCGCCGCGCCCAGGGGCTCAAAACCCTTGAGGCTGTAGCTCAGGGGTGCCAGGCGCTCGGCGGCGGCGGCTGTCTGCTGCAGCCGGTCCATTGCCTGCATCAGGGATTGCGGTGCCGGGTACAAAGGAGGGGATGAGAAAGGGGAGAGACATTAGGTAGGCAAGCAGGCGCGAGATAGGGTAAGAGTGCTTGGCACCTACATCAAACCAACGTAGCAAACTTGTGCCCCCGCGCTGTTGTTATCTTCATATGCCCCAACCAACCAAGACTAATACAACCTTGCACCCAGGCACCAGCCACAGGCACCAGCCCGAGCAGATGGGACTGGAAGCGACATCCCACCCCAACCCACCAGCCCACCAACCCACCCCCACCACCACCCGTAACCGCCCACAAACCCCCCCCCCTCCCCACCTGCTGTCCGTCCACTTGCTCGCCGCGCGCCAGCGGCAGCGCCAGCTCCCGCGCCCAGGCCACCAGCGCTGCCTTGCTGACGCGGCGGACAAGGTCGTCGGGCGTGGGTCCGGATTTGGACAGCATAGAGAACAGGCCCACCTGTGCAGACGGCGGAGAGGGGGGAGGCGGAGGCGCGAGGGGTCAGGGCGCACATGCACACACACATACATATGTGCGGGCTTCCGTTTCATTTCACACCAACACACATGCATGCACAAACACATACTGTATGTATGCCGTCGCGTTGCTGCATCGCATGCCGTACACTGTCTTTGCGCTTTGTTTTCCTTGTGCTCTTTAACACACACGAACACACACACACACACACACACACACACACGCACGCACACACACACGCGCACACACGCACGCACGCACGGATGCTGCACGCACCTGCATGTCCAGGAACTGCAAGTGCCCCGCCCCCCGCAGCTCCACCAGCCAGCAGGGGCCGGGCGTGGCGCTGGCGAACCGCCTGCGGGCAGCGAGGGCAGGGAGGGCAGGGACAGGGCGGTGGTACACATCAAGCGCTCGGCTTTGCCCTGCAGATGCAGGCCGGCACTTTGCGCTATGCCCTCCACAACGTCGCTACACCGACGGATGCCCGGATGCACCCCGTACGACGCACAGGATACGAAACATACACAAAAGGCGCCTGCACACAGCTGCATTAGCCAAGCAAGGGTAGCGAAGTCGTGTGTGTGTCTGTCTCTCTCACTCACTTGTAGTTGCCGTCTGCGGGAATGACGTCGCCGTTGAGCGCCGCGCCCACCACCAGCGCCGGCAGCCGGCGGGGAGGGCCGCACGCCACACGCATAGCGGGCAGCGCGGAGGGGTAGTTGGGGCCTGCGCAGCAGCGCCATGCGTACTTCCGTGTTTGTCTTGCATTGGAAGGCGGCGAACGCGGTGATAGGAGGAAAGAGAAGCCATAAGCATACGACGGTACTCTCCATGCCTCGACAGTTGACCTTCGTGATTCGCTGTCCCGTCCCCTGACACCACCACCCCACGCCTCTCCCTCACCCATCCCCTCTCCCTCACCCATCCCCTCTCCCTCTTCCTGTCTCGCCTACCCCTCAGCGCCCCCCCCCCCGCACGCACCCATGGGCGTCATGCCGGTCACGTCCACCGGGTCCAGCAGCGCCATGCCGCGGACCCGCGGGTCACCCGCCGCCGCCAGCGCACTGAGCTTGCCGCCGCGGCTGTGGCCGGCCAGCAGCAGGCAGCCCGAGTCCACGTGGGGGGAGACCCGGGGGTCGCGAGTGGCCATGTCCAGAATGGAGCTGTGGGGTGGGGAGGGTGGGATGGGAGGGGAAAGCGTGTTGGGAAAGGGGTTCGGGACGCATTGGAAGAAACACACTCCAGCCTGTGAGCACACGCAGTGGCTCCACTCCTGAGCTCTCAGCCCATGATTCCACCCCAACCCCTCACCCCACAACACCGATCCCAAGTCCCCTCGAACCCCCAGCCCACCCACCCCCCGCCACGCTCTCCTCCTCGCTCTATTGCATTGGGTTTGGTTTAGTTTGGGCTGGTATCTACAACCACCCATCCCCCGCCGGCAGACTTGATATTTATTTACTCTGCCTTTCATGGACAGCTACCCCCCCCCCCCATCGACCATGTTCCCGACTACCCCAAGTTCCAAACAGCCGCACGCGCCCAGTCACCCACGTGATGGCAGAGACCATGGTGACGTCATCCGTGATCTCAGGCAGGTCGTACAACGCCACCGCGAAGCCCCATGCCGCCAGGTCACGTGCGTAGCTGTCGTACAGCTCGCTGCGCAGCAGGAAGCCGGCGGACAGCACCACCAGCGGCCAGCGCCGCGGCATGCCGGAGCCGTCTGTGATGGTGATGGTGGTGGTGGTGGTGGTGGTGGTGGTGGTGGTGGTGGTGGTGGTTGGGTGGGCGGTGCGGGGGTGTGAGGTTAAGAGGTGGGTGGTGAGGCACTGGGGGCGAGGGGAGGACCAGTTCCCGTCTTCATTCGCGTTTCCCTCAATGGCACACCGCATCTCTAGCACACAGTCGTCGACCCTCCCTCCTCGCGCAGCCTCGTGCCCCACTATCCCATCCACACAAGGCACAGCCCCCTGACCCATGCCCCACCTCTCCTCCCTCCCAACCCAATCCCCAGACCCACCCTCCGGCACAAACACGCGCACGGCGCAGTCCAGGGGCCCCGAGCTGCCCTGCCCAATCAGGAAGGACAGCTGGCCTGGCAGCTGCCGGCAGCTGTACGGCCCCGGCTCTAGGTAGGCAGCAGGGGAAGCCGGGTTGGAGTTGGAGGTGGTTGTGCTGCTGGTGGACGAGGCGGCACGGCCCTGCATGCGGCGGAGGTGGCAGTTCAGGCCGAGTTGTTTGGTAGAGGTAATGCAGATATTGGGGAGGTAAAGCATGGGCTGGGAGCGCGGTATGTGAAGCGGAGGCGGGGTTGCCAGCAGGGCTTGGTGGTGACCGTACACGCCACCGGCCTGGGGAGTTGAGGCTCGGCTAAACATGCTTCTCACCATTTCAGATAGCACACGTAGAGGCGCGCGCGCGGGCGCGAGCTGTTGGCGTCGAGGCTGCGGGCAGCGGGTAGCGATGCTCGCGCGTGACGATGCAGATGCCCGCAGAACACTCCCTCCTCCGCGCCCGATGCATACGAGCGAAACATGATGCGCTTGAAGGTTGCTGCCTGTGCACGGTGCCTGCTTTAGCTGCTTCATTCGTCCGCGCTCAAGGCAAGGATTGGAAAGTTCTGGGTTGTCACTTGAGGAAGTGGCCGGTGATGCTTGAGAAACCCTTTTGGTTATGCTAATATGACACAACGTAAAGAGTCACATAGCCGGCGCCGGGTTTGGAGCTCAACTTCCATCCGCACACACGCACGAGTGGCCTGCGCCTGTGCGCGTACCCCGGTCGTCCGCAGTCATCCCCAGTCGCCCAGGATTCGACCTGTTCTATTTCGTGCTTTCGCCCAAAGCATTTACAGCAAGTTTTTTGTTTTTTCCAGGGCCCGCTGCCCTTGAGCTCTCGCCCAACAGCAGCTGCTTGCGTGCCAGCCAGCCCTCATAGCATGCTACCAGCGCCACGCGCACATGCGCGGCGTGCCCGACGCTGCAGCCTTTGCGACCGGGGCTCTGCAGCCTCCCAACCATTCTAAGTCTCCCTGACAGCGCCCTCCAAAAAATACTTGATATCATACGCAAACACACGCGCTAGGCTTCTCTAGAGAGCTGCGGAATCCAAAGACAGGCAGTCCACGCAGAAACAAAGTCAAGCGAGAGCCACATTCGGGAACACGGCACGCCAAGTCATCAGTCAGCAAAGCAAACAACAACCAGGAGCATCAGCCTCGACTGGGGCAAGGCGGCATGGGGGCGGGGTGCGCCGCACGAGTGCGCGGCAGCTGCCGCTGACCGTGCCGCCCCACTTCCCCAGCTAGACAAATGCAGGGGACAAATGCTTCTACGAACAAAACCCAACCTCTACTTGGTGAACATAATACGGTCGACGACATTGCAGACACACACACGCACGCGCACCTCCGCTGTTTGTCTCTCGTAGGCCCAGAGCTTTCCTCACGGCTGCGACCGTGGCTGCACCATTCACAGTCGCAACACACGACACATGCCGTAGCTCTGCCAACCTACGCACGCCCTTCACCTCTCCCCTCGTGCTTCTCCATGCGCATCGCTTCGCACTCTCCTGATCCGTCCGTGACCGCTTCCTCCTTCGCATTGCGGCAATTTCCTTGACCGCGCCACACCGATATGAACCGTATGCACGTGTTGACTGCGCTGAGGTTGCCTTGCTTGTAGTTCGCTGGCAAGCCCACTTCGCCACACACATACACACAGTTTGCCCAAGCCGCTCGCTAGACTTGACCTCACTGCAGGCCGGTCACCACCCGCCTCCCCAAACAAACGGCAGTGCCAAACCTTGCCGACTCTTGTGTTCTCAGCTCTTGCTCTGTCTGTCGTAGTGATCCCTCAAAATGCCCACGCCCATGCTCCTCTCCACACTCCACCGCATTATCATTTCACGACAAATACACACTCTGGTACACAGGTACCCACACAGGCACCAACACACAGCCGCACTCTGCTCTCCTCCTCCCCTCCTCTCCTTTCCCTCTCCAGCTGCCGCCGCTCTTACGCCACCTGTCCGCTGAGCTGCAGCTCCTTCTTCTCCAGCTTCACCACCGTCAGCCAGTTCTTGAGCAGCATGAAGCCAAACAGCGCCGCACCCGCGAAGGAGGCGGTGGCGCCGGCCGTCAGCGCCGACACCGACAGCACGGTGCCGATGTTGACCAGCGTGGAGGCGGCCAGCGCGGCGGCAATCACACGCTGCCAGGCCTGTGTGCGAGCGGAGGGAAGAGGAAGAGAAGCGAGGGGAAGAGGAGGAGGAGTGTGTGTGTGTGTGTGTGTGTGTGGTTAGGATAGAGCGTGTAAGCGATAGATTTTGAGTGTGTATCAGAGCGTACATAGGAAGGAGCACAAGGGAAGGACTGCACAGCAAGAACCATGTACTGGATGCGACCCGCCCTACCACACCACACCCGCAACCGCAACCGCAAACTCCACCACCCACACCTGTACGCGCGTGAGGGCGCGCTCTGCCTCCAGCGCGCGCACACGCAGCTTGAGGTCGCCCCGCTCCAGCCGCTGCATGGTGAGCGCGATGTCCTCGATCTTGTTGGGGCCCACAAACAGGTTCTTCAGCGCGCGGTTCTGTGGGGGTTGGGTCGGGTGTGGGTGGGTTGAGATCAATAGGGGAGCGGAGGAATGGGCGGTGTGGGAGGGGTGGTGTACACGGGACGAGGCAGGGAGGGGCGGAGACAGCAAAGGGGGCGGGGAAGGGCGCTGGCGCACTGTTGGTCCGCACACACGCTCACACGAGCAGACTCCGGTGACACACACACACACACACACACACACACACACACACACACACACCTGCTGCTGCAGCCCCTTGGCGAACTCCTTTTGGAACTTGGCCCCCACGGGGTTGCCCTCCAGCAGCAGCTCGCGCGCGTAGGGCGCCGCGATCTCGCTGATGTCAAATCGCGGGTCCAGCGACTTGCCGATGCCGTCCAGCACAGTGAAGGAGCGGACCTGGCAGATGTGTTAAAGAGCACAAGGAAAACGTTGCGCAACGTTGGCAGATGTGTGTATGTGTGTGCATGGATGGGAATCAAGTGACATTACAACTTTGGGAAACGGTTACTACCCCGCACGGAAGCCCAGAGGGAGGCGCTGGGGCTCTACGCATGCCTTAGTGCCGATGACGGCGTTGTGGACGAACAGGCCGTGCGAGCGGCTTTGCAGGCGGGCATGCGAGGTGGAACGAACAAGCGGAGTGCGGCATGAGGCGGCTGACAACCCCGTCAGCCATGCTGGGGTCCAACGCCGCGACACGGCATGACGACACCAAAGTGGCCGCCGCCTGCTGCACCCCTGCCCTGCCCTGCCCTGCCCTGCCCTGCCCTGCCCTGCCCTGCCCTGCCCTGCCCTGCCCTGCCCTGCCCTGCCCTGCCCTGCCCTGCCCTGCCCTGCCCTGCCCTGCCCTGCCCTGCCCTGTGCGCTCACCACAAAGGTGAAGGTGGCGGGGAAGCGGAAGGGCTGGTCGTTGGCGGCGAGCAGCAGGTCCTCACCGATGGAGGACAGGATCTGTTTCCGGCGCTCCTTGGCCTCGTCCTGTGCGGGTGCGGGTGTTGAGGTGGGGCGGGGGCGCCGGGGGTGGATATAGGCGTGGTGGGTGATGGGTGATGGCGGTTTGATGCACGGGCGCGGCGTTGCACAGACAGCAGCGGGGGATGGACTGGTGACCAGTGGTGGCCCCCAAAGTGCGGCCCACCCCCCCGGCGCCTTCCCCACGGCTGCCCTTGCCCCCCCCTTTATTTTGGGAATGGAATGAAGTAACCCCCCTCAACCGTTTGTATGCTTACACACACACACACACACACACATGGACAGGCGCACACACATGGACAGGCGCACACACACGCACGCGCACCTTGGAGCGCTGCGGCTTGAAGGACTTGCTGTAGTCGTCGCCCTTAACCTCCCGCTCCGCCCGCTGAGTGGCCAGGCGGTCCTGGAAGCCCTGTGTGTGCCGGGGCAGCAGTCGCACATACGGGGAAGGGGGGAGAGCGTTGGGCGACAGGTGTTGTACACACAAAGATGCATTCCTGGTAGCCGAGCGCGTTGTGTGAGGCACATGCTGACGCCGCCTCGCCAACATGACATGGCCGCAACTCACCAAGGCTTAGTTTGGTTCCTTTTGGGTTTGGTTTCCAGCCCCCTCCCCCTCCCCCTCTGCCCCCTGTGTTTTGAGCAGCCTAACTCCCCTTCCGACCCCTCCCCCACCTTGAGGAAGAACTCGGCGGTGCGGCGCACGGCGGTCTTGTCGCCGCTGGGCACGTACACGCCCATGGCCGTCAGCGCCTCCAGGCAGCGGTCGGGGTCGCGGTTGTACACACCTGGGGGCAGAGGGCGAGGTGATAGCAGGAGAGAGGGCGTAGGCGTGAAAGAAGCCAAAAGTGCTTGTGCGCGTGTGGAAAGTCGCAAAATGTTCCCCAAACACCCACTCTACCTTGCCAGTTGCTCCCCCCTACCCCTCCGTCGCCCTCTCCCCTCCGCCGCTCTCTCACAACTCCCGCCCCTCCCCATCCCGCGCCTCCCCTCCGTCCTCATCCCTCCCCTCCCCATCCCGCCCCTGCCCTCCTTCCCCATCCCCATCCCGCCCTCCCCCTCCCTCTCCTCCCCTCCTTCGCCCTCTGGCTCACCGTAGAACAGCTCCAGCAGCCCTCCCTTGACCTCGGGCGCCAGCGAGCCCATCATGCCGAAGTCGTAGTAGATGAGGCGGCCGCCGCCCTCCGCGTCCACAGCCACGTTACCGGGGTGCTGCAGGGTTGGGGGTGGCGGCGGTGGTGGTGATTGCGGTGGCAGTCAGACAAAGAGGCCGGTGGTGATGCGGCTGGCAGGCGAGGTACTTTTTTGGGTTTCCCCCGATCCGCCTCGACACCCTCTCCCTAACCCTCTTCCTCTCCCTAATCCTCTTCCTCTCCCTGACCCTCTTCCTCAACTCCTCCCTTCCGCCTCACCCTCTCCGTCTCCGTCTCCCTTTCCCTTTCCCTTTCCCTCCCTCTCCCCCTGGGTCCGGTTACGTTTGGGCTGGTACCTACAACCCCTCCCCCTCTCCCTCTCCCTCCCCCCTCAAGCACTCACGGGGTCGGCGTGGAAGAAGCCGTGCCGCAGGATCTGCTGCAGGTACGACTCCACACTCAGCCGCGCCAGCTTCTGGCGGTCCAGACCCAGGGCGTCGATCTTGGCGGCGTCGTTGATCTTGACGCCTGTGAGTGGTGATAGAATGGAGGGGTGAGGGTGGTGACGCGAGGAAGCCGACAAGTCCTTCTTTTCCGCCTCCCCTTCTCCTCCTTCTTCCGCGCCCTCCTCCCGCTCATCCTCCCTTCCCCCTTCCCTTCCCTTCCCTTCTCGCCACCTCCTCCTCCCTCCCCTCCTCGCCTCCTCCCCAAGCCCCCGGCTCCTCCTCCCCCTCCTCCTCCTCGTCTTCCCCCTCCTCCCGCCTCCTCCTCCTCCCCTTCCCCCGCCTCCTCCTCCTCCCCCTCCCCCGCCTCCTCCTCCTCCTGCCCCTCCCCCGCCTCCTCCTCCTCCTCCTCCTCCTCCTCCTCCTCCTCCCCCTCCTCCTCGTCCTCCCTCCCCTCCTTCCTCCCCCTCCTCCTCCCCCTCCTCCTCCCCGCCTCCACCCCCTCACCCGGGCAGTACTCGAGCACCAGCACCTCGCTGCCGCTGTACTCCCAGTACACGGCCGGCACCTTGACCCAGTCCTGGCCGGCAAAGTTCTCACGGAAGCGGTCCGCGTTCTTGCCCTCCAGCCTGGCGAGTGTGGGCGGGCGCGTGAAGGAGCGGGTTTGTTAAAAATCAAGGAAAACACGGAGTTTGTGTGTGTATGTGTGTGGAACGGGCGTCATAAGTTGGCGGGTCAAAACAGACGCCAGTGTCAAGAGAGAGACAGACATGTCACACGGGGTGCCCCAGCCCCAGCGGCTGATGGTGGCCACCCGGTGCGCACCCCCCCCCCGCTCTGTGCGGCGGCTGCCCTCACTCCGTGCTCCATGAACGGCTGCCCCCGGGCCTCGCTTTGTCCTGGAAAGCCCCACCCCTTGAGGCCCCCCGGGCAACGAACGGGCGACGCAGCAGCCACGGCGCCCCATCGCTCGGCTGCTACCCAAGGCTGCACCTTCAGTCCAACTGCCCTCTCCTGCTCTGTCTCCTCCTCGGCCCCCTCTTCCTTTGTCTTCCCTCCTCCGCCTCCTCCCCCTCACCTCCTCCCCATCCTCCCCCTCCTCTCTCCCCCTCCCTCTCCTCCCCTCCGCCTCCCCCTCCCCCCTCCGCCTTCCCCTTCCCCCCTACCTGTAGTCAATCTCCTGGTACAGGATGCGGCTGCACTCGTCGTAGATGGCCACCCAGTCGCGAGCCGCGCCGTCCGTCTTGGGGTCCACTTTCTGTGAAGTTGCATTGAAGTTGCATTTGCGTCGGTCGTTATTGTTACAAGTCGCGACCCACTGCTACTTCCTACCCTGCCCGCAGTGACGCCCATGTACCACATACCCCCCCCGTACAGAACTACTCAACCTTTCTACCGACTCCCCACCCCCTAGGGTGCACCCCCGCCCCCTCCGCCCGCCCCCCCGCCCGCCACCGCCGCACCTGCAGCCACACCGCCAGGGCGCGGATGTTCTTGAGGTCGATGTCGAATAGGTCCTTCAGCCCGGGCCGCTGCACCTTGACCACCACGCGCTGGCCGCCGCGCAGCTTGGCAAGGTGGACCTGCAGGCGGCGGCGGCGGGAGGAGGAGGCAGCGGCGGCGGCAGCAGCAGCGGTTGGGGTTCCGGCTGGTTCGGTGTAATCACCCTGTGTGCCCCTCCCATTACGAGCCGAGCCCCCCTCAACCCACCCCCGTCCCTCTTCGACGAAAGCCCTCTGGCTTCTTCGCCAACCCGGCAACCCCACACGCGCACCCAGCCTCCTCCTCCTCCTCCTCCTCCTCCTCCTGCTCACCTGGCCCAGCGAGGCGGCCGCGATGGGCTCGCTCTCAAACTCGTCAAACACCTCCTCCACCTTCTTGCCCAGGCTGGCCTCCAGTTTGGCACGGGCAGCCTCCCGGTCAAACGGCGGCACGTTGTCCTGGCGAGGGGGAGAGTTGACGGGGAAGGGTGGGGAAAGGCTGGGAAGTGGGTGTGCGCGTCAAAGCACCAGCCCCACGCGCCGTTAGCGCACACGGTCCAGGCCAGAGCCCCGATTTGCTTTCCAGAACGCAGCGCCCTCCGCCCGCCCCATTCCTGCGCCGTGCCGTGCCGTGCAGCGCACCCAACCCCTCCACCTCCTTAAGTAGTCGTGCCCTGAGGGCCCCTCCCCCTTCCGCCTTCGCTCCCGTCGTTCAAGGGCGGCTACCTCCCTTCCCCTCCATCTGCGCCCCCTTTCCCCGCTCCCTGCTCCCCCCCTTCCGCCTCCGCCTCCAGCTACCTGCAGCTTCTCCAGCTCCTTGACAAACTCAGGCGACAGCACATCCACACGCGTGGAGAACTGCTGGCCGATCTTGATGAAGCTGCGAAAGCGGGAATGTAAGAAAGAGGTTATAACCCAGCGTCACGAGGCCGTGGCGCTCGCCAACGGTCTGCTTCCAAAGCCCACTAGCCATCCCCCAGAACCAATTTGTTCAGGCATGTGCCACCGGGTGGCCTTGTTCTCACGCCCTGGCGAGTCCAGGTCCCAGCTTGAGCCCTGCAGGCCCCGCGCAAAGTGCACCTCCGAAGCGCTGCTCCGTGCATCACCCTCGCGCCGTGCTGACCCTGTGACCCCACAGTGTGGGACCGAGTCGAGACGCCCAGGCTCTTGCGCGCTGCCCTTGCTTTGCTCCTCCCAGCAGCAGCAGCCCATGCAGCCTCGCACGCTACCCTGGGCTTGGATCTGGCTACCCGCGCCCGCCTGCACCCCGCCATCCCACACGCCACCCCACCATCTCCCCATCCCACCACCCAGCTCCCCCCCCAGCTCCCCTCCCTCCCTGCAACCCCCCACCCCAGCTCCCCACAACCCCCACCCACCCCAGCCACCCCCACCCACCCCAGCACTCCCCCCCACCCCAGCACCCCCACCCCACCCACGCCAGCCCCCCCCCGCACACTCACGTGGGCCCCAGCTTGACCAGCCCCTCACGCAGCCACACCGCCAGCTCCTTCTTGCGCGCCGACACCGCCTCCGGCGTCATGCCCGCCTTGCCGTAGCTCCACTTCTGGCCCAGCAGCGCGTAGCGCCACGCGAACTGGAAGGCGAAGCTCCAGATCTCGTACGTGCGCTGTGAGGGAGGGGCGGAGGCGGAGGAGCAGGGTTCTTGGGAGGAGCAGGAGGGGCGCGAGTTGGGAGGTCCGATTAATGCGGGCTTATGCAAGCCCCCACACCTTGGTTACGTACATGGCTCGCCTCTACCAAATCCTGGCCATACACCCACACCCAGCCCGATTTCCCGCCGTCCCTGCGGGCAGCAGGCACAAGGCAGCGCACACGCACCTGGAATGTGGAGTAGGTCTTGAACTGGCTCCAGCGGCCGCCGGGGTTGGCGTACGGCGTGCCAGCCGCGCTGGTCGGCTTCTTCGCCGCACCCGTCGCCGCCACCGTCTCAATCTGGCCGGCCGCCTGGGCGTCCATGGCGTTGTCCAGAGACTGGGTGCTCAGCGCCGAGCCGGCCGCCCGAGCCGCCGAGCCGTTGACGGTGGCGGCAGGCCTGGGCGGCGCCACCGCGGCCGGCGCCTCCGCGGCCGCGGCGGGCGCGGCCGGCACGGCCACCGGCTTGCTGGGGAGCACGGGCGGCGGGCTGGGCAGCTTGGCGCCGTTGCCGTTACCGTTACCATTGCTGGCGGCGTGAGCGGCGCCGTTGCCGTTGCCGTTGGTGCGGGCGTCGTAGACGACGGTGCCGTTCCTGAGGTGCGCGTTGGGGACGACGGTGGAGTCCACGTCCACCGAAGACTTGCCGTTGGCGTCCTTCTGCTTGGCCTCCACCAGGTCGGTGGCAGCAGCCTGTCGCAGTCGCGTTTCGAGTTGACCGTGACATCGTCAGACAGTAGTTAGCGTTTGCTCGCTGTGTCCATGTAACCCTGGTGTCTCTTCCTGATGGGAGCTTGCCAGCGAACCCAGGGCGAAGCAAGACCGCACCGCGCTCAATTCGCTATGTGGACACCTACCTCACGCACCACCACCAAGTTGCGGGCGCGCAGGCCGTTCATCTGGCCTGGAACGATGCGCCGAAGCGCAGGGGCGTTGCCAAGACCCCGCGCGGGGCCGGCCACTCGGCCCATACGGTGCTGCATGGCGGGTAGCATCTTACAATGCCTGGCCTAAGAACAGCGCCGGCCTTCTGGCAGCAATGCCGGACCAAGTTTAAGGACTGTTCCTGAGCTCGCAGACACAATACGTAGCAGCCCACTTGTTTCACTTTGAAACTGCTAGTAAATGTGCTACTTCAAGCTGCTGCTCAGGCAGTTTGTTGGGCATCAACATGATGGGCCGAAAAACTTGCATGGACTGGCTTGCCCTTCTTGAGCGTTGTTAGATCCCGGAGCTGCCTTCACACATACATATTGCAAAATCCGCCTGACACATCTTCGTCCTTGTCTGGTCGCGATACACGGTCCACCGGACTATCCTTGCACAACGCTCAATTGCTGCTCCAAACCAGGACTTCAAGCATCCTGCAAATGTCATATGCACAATGTTTCACACACCCCCTTGTCAGGCAAACGTGCTAGGCGCGCGGCCGCTTGCTGAGCTTGGAGAGCCTTGACGTCGGCTCCGGCGGTCGCTTTGACTCCACGGCGCCAGCAGCCAACGCAGAGCCTGCACGCAGGTCATCATGTTTATGCAGTGTGAGCACAGCGGACAGAGTGCCGGCGAAGATCTAGAAGGCATAGCACCGCCGTGGCCGGGAATACCTGATAGGCATGGCCTGTCGCCGTCACTGCAGCTCACCTTCCTGAGCGGCCGGCTTTGCCACGGGCGGCTGCTGCGCCCCTACTGCGGCCGTGCTCGGCGGCAAACCGCCCTCAACAGCGCCATCGATGGCGGTTCTTTCCACAGTTGTGGAGCCAGCCTGCGCATCCTGCCCTGCAGGCGTGTTGCTTGGCATCGCCGCGTCGCCGCCGCCGCTGCCAGCGGACGTCACGCCATCCGCGGCTGGCGCTGCTGAGCTCAGCGCCTCAACAGCCGCTATTGTGCAGCTGGCCGGCTGAGGCTGCTTGCCCAGCAACGGTGCGGGCAGTGCAGCGGACGACGTGCCGGCCGCTTGCGTCCGCGCCTGCCCCTTCACCTCCACCAGCGGCTCCTGCACCCGCGACATTCCAATGCTGCCGGCGGCGGCTGGTGGCTGTGCCTTCTCGGCGGGCGCCGCCACGGACGTGGACGTGGACGCAGACGCGCCATACCCGTTGCGCTGGGCGTCTGGACTGGCGTACAGGCGCGTCCACTCGGCGGCGCGGCTGTGGAACAGCTGCGGGTGACTCGTCAGCTCCCGGGCCTGAGGAGGAGGAGGACGAGGAGGCGGAGCACAGCTGGGTCGGGATATGATTGTATGAACTTGTGCGTGCGCAAGGGATTGGTATTGAGCTATGCTTCGGGTGGCACCTGGGAAAACATGAGGTACATGATGAAGCTCAAGTGGGGCGTGCGTGCGGGGCGTGTGCCATGACCTGCGGCAGGGGCTTACCGCGTCTGCGTCCAGGGGGTCCGCGGGGTTGGGCTCTGCCAGCAGCGACTGGATGGACAGCAGCACGGTGCGCAGGCTGTGTGCGGGCTTCCAGTCGCCCTGTGTGGGACGTGTGGCGTCAGGTGCAGGGGCGGAAGGGGCGGGCAGGCAAAGGAACAGGGGGGGGGGTCGGTATACACAAATTCACCGGTGCTTATGAGCACCATGAGCCTATTCTCAGATGCAGCCGCCGTACTACACCGGTGACATGTTTCACCGCTGGTGCACCTTGGGCGGCATGTTGAGCACGCTGCAGCAAATGTTGCCGTCCTCCTTGGACACGTTGGGGTGGTACACCTGGTGGCGGGGGTTGAGGGGAAACTCCTTAGTGCGCCGGGGTTTCCAGCGGTCATACGTGCTGACACGGTGAGCAGCGTGTGCAACAAGTGATGTGCTGCAGTGGTATGCGGCGACTACCTTGGTAACAAACTTGACGTTCGGGGGCTCCATGGGGTACCTGTAATCCGTGATGCAACAGCTTCGTTGGTTGGTCCTGGGTCTTAAAAGAGATGTCGCACACTGCAACCCACCCGCGTCAACGGCAAGCCCTAACTTGGTCTGGGTAAGTGCCTTGCAGGACAAAGCCTCTCCCCAGCAAACGAGCCATTCTTCACCTGTCGGGGAACGTGACGCGGAGCTGGAAGACTCCGCCCATGTAGGGCGTCCCCTCGGGCCCGATGATTTGGGCTTGACACCGTGAGATGCTGTTGCCGGTCGCCCAGGCGCTGATGCCCGCCGGCGGAGCCTGCGTCATCTCCTTGATGTCTCGAGTCATTCGGTTAATGCTCACTGCGCTGAGCGCCATGGCGGTGAACGGTGAACGCTACGCTTGTGAAGGGCTGTCCAGTCTGCAAGCTGTCACGCGTGCACAAAGGTGGCCGCGAGCAGCCACGCTTGCTATGATAAGTGCAATGCAAGCTCTACAACTGAAGCTACGTTTCCAGGCGTAAAGACAGCCCCATAGCCAAGCCCGATCCGCGGGCGAAGTTCTGATGCCGCGAGGACGCTCCAGCACCTGCTGAACTGCTTTCTGATATTAATTTCGTCGGTTTATGTGCGCAATTCTTTTTACCAGTTCCTAAGGGTTTGCAGTTCGGACGCTCTTCACGCTGCTGGACCCACCTCACGGTTGCCTAAAATGCGCTTAGAATTTAGCTAGCACAGCCCTTGGAAGCCGGGTTGGCAGCGATGTATTCTCAAAGTGAGTGGACTTCATTTTGCTGGGTCGCGCCACATCACCGCTCTGCCTCACAGACGCCCGCCTCTGGGATAGCTTCAATATGTATTATCGGGGCTGCGCGGCGTGGGGTTCAGCTTGCCCAGGGGTTGCGTTGGGGCCGCGGTCTTCGCGGATGGGTCAAGCCCGAGACGGTGACCAGTCAAGTGAACCACCTCGCTTGTGCGCGTGTCTCATTGCAGGTGAAAAGCGGAATGGGACCTCGAACTACGGGGTCCCTGTGCCTCCGGACCCGGCGCGAAGTGCGAATGGCACAATACCTTCTCCGCCTAACCAGCCTCGGCAGAAGGGCGGCCGACCGGTCATTAGTGCCCGCTCCAATACATCCACCAGCGGCGGCCCGGCCGTGAACGGGCCGCTCGTTGCCAGCGTGTTGGGCTCCCACGGGTATGGGACCGCTTACCACACCCGGACGCAGTCGCCGGGGCCAACTCGAACCGTGGCCTCGCCCCAGCACAGCACCACGCCGCGGAGCACGTCCGCCTCTCTGCAGCGCACCTCGTCTGCAAGACGTAAGGATGCCGGGGCGGCGCACTGGGCTGGGTGATACTTGCGGGCGTCGGGGGCTACTGGGGAGCCCAACAACGGCAACCAACTAGGCTTGGGCCGCGGCCACGGCGGTGCCATAGCCGAACCTGGCAGGTCTCCGGGGTTCCCAGACAGACGTCGCTTCTATGCTAACTTTACCTTTCTCCGCGAACCGGTCTCTCATAGGCAACTCGTCGGGCCAGACACTCCAGAATAAGCCGCTGTTCGCGGCATATGGGTTGCAGTACTCGAACAATGGCCGCGGCGCCATCGTGGGCTTGTCAGGGGGCGGCGCCCCCGGACGCAACGCAGCCACCATGAGCCCCTACCGCGCCCGGCCGTCCTCCTCCACGAGCCCGGTCTCCAGCGGCGCGGCGGCAGCTGCCGCCATGGCCAGTCGGCCCTCAACGTCGCAGGCAGCGCAGCGGCCCTCAGGTGGGTGCGCCCGGGATGCAGCGGAGCGCGGCGGGGCGCAGAGCCGCGGCGCAATGCTGCTAGGATGCTGCAGTCGGGACACCATGCTTTCCTAAACGGAGGGGCATTTTCCCTGTTTGTGGACGTGGGTGGTGCAGGGGGATAAGGCCTGACAGCGCGTGCGCGCGATGCCCCCGCTTCTGTGACCCCACTTCTGCTGCCCATGCTGCCTCCCTTACTGCGCGCAGGCGGTGAGAACTGGTTCGGCAACACCAAGCTGTCGGTGACGCTGCCGGGCCACGCAGGCGGCGACGCCCAGCGCGTCATCAGCGAGCTGGGCCACCTGCTGTCCGTCTTCTCGCCCGTGTCGCCCGGCGCCGGCGCGCCCGCGCTCAACCGCCCCGGCAGCTTCCGCTCCAGCAAGTACCCGGCGCCAGGCGGCGGCACCGCCAGCGGCAGCAACACGCACCGGGAGGCGTGGGGCAGCATCGCCGCCGGGGGCGCGCCGGAGGCGCCAGGCATGGGCGCCGGCCACATGGGCGCGGGAATGGGTGCGGGCGCGGGGCAGGGGGCGGGTATGATGCGGCCCAACAGCGCCGCCAGCACCAGCAGCGTCGCCGGCAGCTCCAAGCCCATCATGGCGCCGTACATGGGCGACGGCCGCCACGGCTCGCAGAGCTCCCACGGCGCCAACCTCAGCCTCATGCGCCTGCAGCAGCAGCAGGCGGGGCCGGGCTCGGCGGGCGGGTACGGAGCGGGTGCCGCCGGGCCCGGCTCCGCGCCGTCGGGCGTGGGCAGCAGCTCTGCCGGCGGGCCGTCCGGGAGCTACTACCCGCAACAGCAGCAGCAGTACGGGTCCGCGGGGATGTCCGGCGGTGGCGGTTCGGCGCCAGGCAGCGGGCCGGCGCCGGCGTCCGGCTCGCAGCCCTTCGTGCACACCACCTACATCACCTTCCAGTCGCCCGCCAGCGGCGGCGGGGCCGCGTCTGGCGGCGGCATGCCGCCGCCGGGGTCCGGGCCGCCCGGCTCCCAGTCGCACGCGCCGCCTAGGCTCAGCCTCGCCAGCAACGGCGGCGTGGGCTCGCCTCTGACCAGCCCCAGTGGCGCCGGTGGCGCCGGCTCGCCGCACCCGCCCCACTCGCCGGCGCCCTACCCGGGCCAGCAGGCCTACGGCGGCCACGGGCCGGGCATGGCGGGCGGCAGCGGCCGCCCTTGGGAGCAGACCGGGGCAGGCGGCTCCGGGTACGGTGGCGGCGGCGGCGGCATGCAGCAATCTGGCATGTCAGTGGCGTCGCCTGCCCGCGGCGGTGGCGGCGGCGCTAGTGGCGGCGGCTCTCACCACCTGCCGTACGTCTCCGTGCATGACTCGGTCGAGGGCGCGCCGGGCTCCGGCTCCGCCTCGGCCAGTGGCGGCTTGGGCATGAGCGCGGGCGGCATGGGGCCAGGCAGCAGCGGCGGCTACGGAGGTGGCATGGGCATGGGCGGCTATGGAGGCGGCATGAGCACGGGCGGCTATGCAGGCGGCATGGGTATGGGCTCGCCGCACGGCATGGCGGCGGGCGGCGGCGGCGGCGGCCTGCCCGCGCCTGGGTCGCTGCAGCCGCTGTCCGCCACCGCGCCGCCGTCGCTGGCGTTCAGCTCTGCAATGTCCGCCGCCGCGGCAGCGGCGCTTGCCGGCGGCCCAGGCGCGCCGGCGCCGGCGCCGGTGTCCATCTCTGCCATCGCCTCGTCGCACCCGGTGCCCAACGCCTCGGGCCCCGTGCCGCAGCCGCCGCACGCCCTACTGGCGCCCTCGGCACACAGCGCGCCGCTGCATTTCCAGCCACACCTGAGCTTTGGCAGCGCCGGCCAGCCGCAGACTCAGCCGCAGGCCAACGCGGCGGCGGTCAAGGCGCTGGGCCGCGCCGTCGACCCGCTCAGCCTGGCCAACAGCAGCAGCGGCAACATCAGCAGCCCCAGCTCCTCAACCTCGCAGCTGCAGCCCGGCGGAGGCGGAGGCGGCGGCTTCCCGGGCACCTCCGCCGCCTCCGCGCCCAACGCCGGCGCCGCGCTGCAACTGGCGGGCCTGCGCGCCTCCTCCCTCGCGAATGCGCCGCATCCCACGGGACTCCCACCACCGTCGCCCATCAAGGGCGGGCCAAATGCCGGCGCCGCCGGCATGGCGCCGGGGCCGCCGGGGCCGGCGCCGCCGTCGCGCGGCATCTTCCAGCGCTCCACATCCTCCCGCTCCTCCAACGCCTCCGGCGGCTCCGATACCGTGCCCTACTACAACAACAGCATCCTCGCCAACGTGCCCGGCGATGTCGGCGGCGCGCCCGACGCCCGCGACGGCGGCGCCGACGCCGCAGGCGCCTCGGGCAACGGCGCAGGCGCCGCCTCGGGCGGCGGCGCGCCGCCGCCGCCGCCGTCACCGGGGCCGTACCAACAGGCGCCGTACACGCCCACACGCGGGCAGTACGGCAGCGGGGCGTACGGCTATAACGCCTCGTCGATGTCCATGTCAGCCGGCGGCGCCGGCCACGGCTCCGGTGCCGGTACCGGCGACGGCGCGCCGCCGCCGCCGGCGTCGCCGCTGCCCGTCGCCCCGCCCAGCCCCGGCTACGGCTCTCACGTGACCTGGGGCGTGGGCATCCCGCAGGGCAGCGCCCCCGGCACGCCCACGCGCCCCTACCACGGCTCGCAGGCGGACCTGTCCAGCCGGCGCGCCAGCACCGGCTCGCAGCTGGGCGGCATGGCCAGCTTCGAGGTGGGCTCGCCCTTTGGCCGCGGCCACGAGGGCCTCAACCTCAGCCGCATGCTGGTGGAGCACGGCACGCTCACGTGCCTGCGGCCCAGCACCGTGCCCTCCAACTTCGCCGCAGACAGCCAGCCCGACATCGGCATGTTTGCGGACCTGGGGCCCGTCATGGCGTCGCCGGGCAGCGAGAGCGTGGGGCCCGGCGGCGGCAGCGGAGGCGGGATGGGCATGGGCATGGGGATGGGTGGAGGTCCGGGCGCGGGCATGTTTGGTGGCATGCAGGTGAGCGGCATGCCGCAGGCGAGCGGCGGCAGCACCACCACCATGCCGTGGATGACGGGCGGAGGCGGCGGCGGCGTGGGCGGCGCGGGCGCGTGGAGCCGGCGGTCGGTGGACGGCGTGGAGCCAAGCGGCGGCAGCAGCAGCGGCGCCGTGTCGGCGTCCCAGTCGTTGCAGGGCACAGGCAGCGGCGGCGTGGGTGGCGGCGGCGGCGGCGGAGGCACGCACCAGCCCAGCCTGCTGCACCAGCTGCAGCTGCAGCAGGCGCAGGTGGCGGCGGCGGCGACGGGCATGGGTGCAGGGCCGCGGTCCGGGGAGGATGCGGGTGCTGGGTGGGGGCGGTCACGTGACTCCACGCCCACGCGCACCTACGGCCACGCCGCTGCCTCGGCCTCGAGCCAGCAGCAGCAGCAACAGCAGCCGCAGTCTGCGTCCTCACTTCAGCGGCAGCCCTCATCCCAGTCCCAGCCGGTCACTTTCCAGCCGCAGTCGCAGCAGCAATCGCAACAACAGGCACCGACGCAGCAGCAGCAGCAGCAGCAGCAGTCGCAGCAGTCGCAGCCTGGCGTGTCGGACGCGATGGCGGCGGCTGCCGCGGCAGCGGCCTCCGCCGCGGCCGCCGCGGCGGCGGTGCAACAGGCCGTGGCGGCGGCTGAGGCGGCCAATGTGACGCGGCGCATGAGCAGCAGCAACGGCCTGGCACAGGCGCAGTCAGCCGCCTCCGCAGCCACGTCCGCCTCCACACCCGCTGCACCGGCACCAGCACCGGCAATGGCAGCATCACCGGCGCCAACAAGCAGCTCGGCGCCAGCGGTGCGCACCTCCTTGTCCGGCCTCCCTGCCTCGGCAGCGCCCACCAGCAACACCAGCGGGCCAGCAGCAGCAGCAGCAGCAGCTGCGTCAGCGGCTGTGGCACCGGTTCCTCTGCCCAACGACCTGCCGCTACGCCCCCGGTCCACAACCCCCACTGGTGGACAGTGGGGCTCCTTCACCGGCGGCAGCCGCATCTCCAACTCGGGTGTACCGGCCACCTCGGCCGCTGCCGGCGCAGCTTCTGGCGCCTCCGCAACGGGCACCACCGCGGTGGCGGCCAGCGGCAGCATCGCCGCCGCGGCCAGAGCCCCCTCGCCTGCCCCTGCATCCGCGGTGCCTGCGGCAGCCGGTGCGGCAACAAGCAGCGGCAGCACGGCCAGCAGCAGCAGCGCCCCCGCAACGGCGACACACTCGGCCGCGCCGAGCGCCTCCTCCGCGTCGACCACGACGGCGTCCTCTGGGGCCGGCTCCGCCGCATCCTCCGCCGCCAGCACCAGCAGCGGCAGTGGCTCCGGGTCGGCGGCGGCAGCCGCGGCGGCGGCACACGCCGCGGCTGTGGCGGCGGCGGCCGCCGCCGCCACCGCTTCCACAATCCCACCGCCTACTGCCGCAACACCCTCCGCCGCCACCGCCTCCTCTGCAGCCGCCACCGCAACTTCCACCACCGCGGCCACCTCCGCCTCCGCGCACGCCTCCTCCGCCTCCTCTGCACCGCCCACCGCAGCCGCCGCAGCCGCTGCCGCCGCCGCCGCCGCGGTGCTTCAGTCGCCTGCGGGCAGCACCAGCACGCGGCGCAGCGGCAGCATGCGCTTCAACCCGGCGGTGCTGCTGGGCCACGAGCCTGACGCGGCCTTCGGCAGCCTGCTGCCGGGCTACACGGTGGGCAAGGTGATTGGCGAGGGCGGCTTCTGCCAGGTCCGCATCGCAGTGCACCACCTCAGCCAGCGCAAGGTGGCGGTCAAGGTGAGAGAGGCTGGGCTGGGAGGCGGGGAGCAGCGGGCTGGAGAGAGGAAGGGGTGGAGGGACACGGCGCGTGTGTGTGTGTGGGGGGGGGGGATGGCGTGGGGTCGTGGGCATGGTTGGTACCGGTGGCGTGGTTGGGAGGGTTGCGCCAGGCAGGAAGCAGGGTCGGTCGTGGTCGGGGACTCGGCCGCGCCACCTGTACATGGACGCCTGGCTCTGCTGGTATATCCTGCCGATGAAATCTTAAGGGCTGTTGATGATGTTAATGCTGATCATGCTTTCCTGCTGCTGTGCCGATCCTAATCTGCTCCCAGGTGATTGACCGTGCCAAGCTGACGGACCCCAATGAGGCCAAGCGCATGCAGCGGGAGATCCGCGTCATGAAGCACCTCAGCCACCAGGTGTGTGCGAGAGGAGGCGCGAGCTGTGGGCACAGGACGCGAGAGAGAAGCCCTGAGGACAGCCCGAACCAACCCCATGCCCCATGCCACCTTTTCGCTCACCCCAGTGCAAACCCGCGTCACTCTCAGGTCTCACTCTCCGCTTAACCCTCTCCTCCCTCGTCTCACTCCTCTGCCCTTCTAGCATTTCCTTTCGCTAATTATGAATGCAATCCTCCCCTCTTGGCAGTGTGTGATCAAGCTGTTCGAGGTCATCGAGTCACCGCGCCACCTGTTCCTGGTGATGGAGCACGCGCCCGCCGGCTCGCTGCTGGACTACGTGCGCGCGCGCAAGCGGCTGCCGGAGGCGGACGCCTGCGTGTTCTTCCAGCAGATCGTGGCCAGCCTCGAGTACTGCCACTCGCGCGAGGTGAGGGGGTGGGAGCAGAGGAGTGGGGGTTGGTTGCAAGGTTGAAACAGGAGTGGGGGTGGGAGAGGGGAGAGGGAGGGCTTGCCTTTTACCCTTCGCTTGAGGAATCGGGGCCGTGGCTGGCGGGTGGCACTTGCAGTCTGGGCAGTCACGCCACCCCTCATTCCGCACGCCCAAGCATTTCCCTAAGCACGTTCCTTTTCCTGCCCTCTCTCTTCCCCACTTCTGGATTATCTTACAAAGGTTGTTCACCGCGACATCAAGCTGGAGAACATCCTGCTGGACGCCGACCAGCGCATGAAGCTAATCGACTTCGGCCTGTCCGCCTTCTACGTGCCCGGCAAGCGCCTGCGGGTGCACTGCGGCTCGCCCAGCTATGCAGGTGCGAGCGCGCGCGCGCACACACACACACACACGCACGCACGCACACACACACACACACACACACACGTCATTGGGCGGGCTTTCGTTTCGTTTTTTAACACACACACACACACACACGCACACGAATCGTTTTGCAACACACGTTTCGGTTTGCAACACACGCATGCACGAGCCGGCAGAGGCGCCTGGGAGCACGCCGGCACAGGTGTCTGGGTGTTGTTGTGGGTTGTGGGGGTGCACAGCATCTGACAGCGCGCCCACGTGCAACTTGCTGGCGAGGCTGCACACGCCCCGGCCGCCTGGCAGCGGCATGGATGCGCGTCTCCGTTTTCACGCCGCCTTCCTTACCTTCTGTCTGCACCCGTCTGGTGGTCGTTGTTGCTGCCCTGCCGCCGCAGCTCCGGAGATCGTGGCCCGCAAGGCCTACGAGGGGCCTCCTGTGGACGTGTGGTCGCTGGGCGTGGTGCTGTTCGCCATGGTGGCCGGATACCTGCCCTTCCACGCCAGCGGGGGGAACAAGCAGGTGCGGCGGCGCAAGGGGCGGCAGAACCGTGCGTGTGTGCGTGTGCGTGCGTGTATGTGGTGTGCGCAAGGGGTGGCAGACGGCGCGGGTCGGGGTGGCCGGGGGGCGATTCCCCAACTTGGGATGGCGCCTTGCTGACCAGTGTTCCCGCCGCTCCCAGCCACGCATCTTGTCATCCCCTTCCCACCCCTATTGGGACCTATTTCTTTGGGCTCGGGCCCCTCCCCCCTTCAATGTGGTGTTTCACTCACCCCTTTCTCAACATGAACGGCTGCCGGCTTCCCTCAACATCTAAATAATCATGCATGGAACCCTCCCCTCTCCCGCACCCCCTACTACTGTACCTGGCTACGCCTTCACTTCTTAATTAATCGTGAATGTAACCCTCCCCCGCACCCCACGCCGGCACCCCCTCAGGAGCTGTGCAACAAGATCATGGCCGGCACCTACACGGCGCCCGAGTGGCTGTCCGCGCCCATGAAGGACCTGCTGGCGCGCATGCTCACGGTGGACCCGGACAAGCGCATCAGCTTCCAGCAGGTGCGCAGGCGGCCGGGCGGGCGGGCGAGAGCGAGGGCGGTTGGGCGAGCGAGAGCATGCGTGTCTTTGGGGTAGGGGAAGTGTGTGTGTTTGGGGTTGGGGGGATGGGCAGGGTGGGGGTGGCACTTTGTGAGCTATGCGTTCTCTGTCCCCTTCTCCATCCTTTCCCTCGACGTACCTGCACTTCTGCCTGCACTCCTGCCTTCTGCACCCCTCCCTGCCCTCTTACCCACTACCCTCACCCCGCAACGCCGCCCCTCCCCACTCATCACTTGTACGCCCCTCAGGTGTGGCAACACAGCTGGGTGCGCAACGGCCCCACCTGGCACGAGCGCGGCGTCAACTGCTACGAGGTCACCCCCGACCCCGGCGCCCTAGGCGGCCTGCGCTGCGACGAACAGGTGGTGGCAGAGCTGGAGTCCGCCGGCTACCCGCGCTCCTCCCTGGTCCAGTATCTGATTGCGGGCGAAGCCAACCACTTGACGGCCAGCTATTTCTTGCTGTGCGAGTCCAAGGCTGACGCGATGCGGAAGCTGAGGGCCAGCACGAGCCACGGGCACCGCGGCAGCGGCAGCAGCAGCGCCGCAGGCGGCAGTAGCTCTGCGGGGGGAGGCGGAGGAGGAGGCAGTAGCTCGCACCGTAGCTCATCGGTGACGCCGGGCTCGGCGGCGGCGGCGGGTTACAGCGCAGCACACGGCTCGGCGCAGGTGGCGGCGGCGGTGGCCAAGGCGCGCGCGGCGGCGGGCGAGAGTCCGGGGCGGAGCAGTCGGCCCACGACGGCGGTGGGTGCGTCCGGCTACTCGTCAGCACGCGGCGGGCGGAGCGACCGGCATGCGGAGGATTACACGCCCGGGCGGACGGCGGTCGCGGTGTGATCACACCCGTGGAGTGCGTTGCATTGTCGCGCGGATCAGGAGTGACACGTTAACTAGCATTGTCATGCCTGATCCGAAGGCGCGCCTTCGATAGAGCATGCGTGCAGTGTCGCGCATGCGTCAATTCAAGAGAGCATGCGCGCAGTGTCGCGCATGGTTTTGTTTTTACTTATGTTGTTCGACACCGAAACGCGGCGTGTTTATGTGTCTGTGTGGCCAATTTCTGCAAAATACAGCATACGCACGCGCGGCACACAGCGTGACCCAACACATAACAGATGCGCCGCGGCAACGTGGCAGCACGGAAAGCGTGACACAGGCGCACACAGGGGGCTGCGATTACGCACGTAGTGGAGACTGGCGGTCGTGATTACGGCTGCTGTGCGATTTAGCCCTTTGCCCATCCATTAGACCATTGACAACAAACACGTTTGTTGCGGACTGTGGGACCTGTTAGTATATAAATACGACAACCGGCCGGCTGCCTTGGACTAATAGACTGGGACGTGACACCCAATTTAGGCCGCCTTTCGCTGACTGGATGTGCGTTGGCCACCTTTTGCCTAATACGTGCTTTGGTCGCCTGTGATTTATCTGCATCCTCTAAGCCGGGGCGGAGTGTTGTCCTCTGCTGGTGCTGCCTGTGACGCGCACAGACTTTGGCAGAAGTCGCATGCATTCCTGCATGCACGCAAATGTGCTGCATGTCGAGGGGGTGGTTTGGCAGGGGCCTCTTGGGGTCTCGGGAAGGTAACCTGATGAAACGGATTCTTACTGGTAGTCATAAGAGATGCGCGAGCATGTATCCTCCTTTCCAGCAAGGCGATCCTCTGCATGTATGTACATAGACTATCTCGTTATGCGTGGGCGGTTAGTGCAAGTTCAGAGGTCCCATGGGTGCAGTCGGGCCCAACTGTCAAGAACCTGGTGATGGTGGATGGGCGCGCCGTTTTCCGTGCATGACGCCCCGACGATGCACTGGCGTGCGTTGGATTGAAGGGGTGGCTACATGACGCAATAGACCGGAGCGGTAGTCAACACACGTGCGCTTGGGCCCCAATGGCTTCCTTACAGGGGCGCCTGGGGCGGCCGCTGAATCACTGTTCGCTACTAAATTGAACGGCGCCGCTGTAATTAACATGCGTGGCCAAGTGGCCCTACCTGTGATATCTGTGTTTTGCCTGGGCCTCGTGCTCAGCACAACATACCGGTAGCCGCAAAGCATGTGCGGCCTGTGTAGTATTCGTCATCAACTTACCAATCGGCTGTCCGGAAGCTTTGCGTGCTCACTCAAACAGTCTTCAGTGTCTACCAGTCAGCTCCTGACGCAGATCGGAGGTCTCCTACCCACCACTCATGAGCCCTACAATCGTACGACGTCCTTCGTATGACCTGCCGCTCGTACGCTCCTCGCCTCCTTGCTCGGCCAGCGCCCCTGTTGCACTGTCACGCAATCCTACGTGCTGACGCCTTCCTTGCGTGCCTCGCTGGTTATGAGTGCTGCATCGTCCCTTGCTCCAACAGACGCACAGACAGGCGTGAGGACGAGCTTGCGTTCACCACCCAGACTTTATGTTACATGAACAGCTGCCTTGCGTGCCTCTGCTGTTGTTTACGGCTGTGGTCTAGGACTCTGTAGACGCTCACCAAACTGCAAGGCAAGAGCTCAAGCCAAGACAAGCTTGCTTGAGCTTTCGGAGCGCACTAAGCACCGGCATCCCACAGATGCCGGAATGTACCTGCGCATACTCGCGCACAGTTACCGGCACCTGCACAGCACTCCTGCACACAGGTGCTCTGCAAACGAAGAATTGCTTACTGATTGGGCTAAGACAGACTCCCATACAGCTGACGTGACCACTGACTACCCATAACTCAGCACGTAACGGCACGGCAGCATATCCTGGCGCCGACACGCACCATGTTGCGCCATGCCAGGTCACTTGCCAGCGCGTGGCAGCGCACTGCACGAGGCGCTTCCTCTCCACATCTGTCCACCATCTGTCATTGCCAACATGTCACTGCCTGACAACTCTAATCTAAGCTCAAACCCACTTGCCGCACACGCCACGCGGCATCAAGCGCTAGTCAGCTTGGGCCCAATCGACTTGGGCTTGGCCTGCCCTCCCGAACCCGGCCGCCCCGCTCCCGCCCCTGCCCCTGCCCCGCCTGCTGCTGCCGCCGCCGCCCCAGCCCCCGCCTCCCTCCCCGTGATGACGTCAGCAATCCAGTCCATGGGGTTCTCCGGCAGCCGCTCGCACTCGTACAGCTGCTCGATGGCGCCGTTCAGCTTCTCCATAACCTGTGTTTGTATGCGTGTGCGTGTGTTTGAAGGATAAGCGCAGCCAGTTCGAGGGTCAGGCAGAAATCGCACGGCGCTTGCACACGTGCACAGCTAGCCGCGCAACTGGGCTCCGTTGTACCCCCCTCCCTCCCTTCCAAACCCAGCCTTGGCGCAGCGACGGTGGCAGCTGCCACGCGCATTGGTTGCTAGACTGACAGTGTGGTTCATTGGGGGAGGCACGGTCACAAGCGCACCCTAACTCCCCATGATGTGCGGCAAGGCAGTCGTTGTGTCCTTCCTTCCCGCCAGTTGGCAGGCTGAGGCCCTCAAGCCGCCCTAAAGCACGTGCAACAGGTGCGGGGCTGACAACTTGTACACACCTACACAAGCTGTTAGCACCGTGTCTCGAAATCTCGTTTGCCAAGAGACCTCTGTCATTCTGGCTTTTAGGCTGAAACCCCACCCTGCTGCTGACTGCTGCCACCCTGTTCAGTGCTTTACCCTAGCCCGTCGCAGTCATGCTGATTCACACAAGTTTACGGACAGTATGGCATGTACTGTACACATGCACCACAGCTCCACCCCCCGCCATCCGATACGTGGCCTGCCCGTCCCAGCCGTACCTGGTGCCTGGACAAATACTCCTTGAAGAGGCGCTTGCGCTCCAGCGCTCTCCGGTACGCCTCATCAAACTGCTGTTTGCTGAAGCCCTGAAGGTCCGACATCTGCAAGCTGGTTGGCTGGGATAGGCGCCCACTAGGGTGCAGGCCCTGGGCACGGGTGGGCGTGTAAGGCAGTGGCTTGACTGGGATCGGAAGGTTGTGAACTTGGCAGACGCCCGCCCTCAGCCCTTGCTTCTAAATCTCGGGATTGGTCTTCCACACTGACACGTGGCATGTGGCAACCGCTATTCGTGAAGCCAAAGCAGAAGCTCCCGGGGGCAGCCAGAGGGTGGGTGGGGGGTCGGCGAGTCTTGGCTTTGGCGCAAGGGCACGCGACGGACTTACCCTCCGTTACGCGACGCTGGCTAATGGTTATCGTCAGTAAAAGCAACTCCTTTACTTTGATGTTCTTAGACCAATCCGCTCGGCTTGCGAGGCGCTTTGCCGAATGTGCCGTCCCCTTCTCCGACGACGCCCCTTGTGTAGTGCAAACGGCAACTTGCTATAGCTGCGAGATTAGTACGTAATGCAAATTATATATGTCCGTGCGGACACTTTGTCAGTTCTTTCAAGTTCTGACTCGGCAAGCAAGTTTGGTCACTACTGTTGAGAATGGGTATCACTGTTTAGACTGCGCGACCAGGATAAGTTGGCATGAATCTGGCCGTGTCATCCCCACCGACTTTTACCGACCCCACCTTTGCCCCACCGATCCAACCTGTGCCACCCTGCCAACTCCACCATGCCCGCCACGGCTGTCCTTAAACACATATGGTAACATGGGCTAAGACTGGTAAGCAGGGGCCGGGTTGTGCACCGGGGCACGGACAGAGCAGCGGCATTTAAGCAGCCTAAGCGCACAACGCGAATGCAATGTGCATATCAGTCAAAACATTTGCAGTTGCACTGGTTGCGCAAAGCCCAGCTGGGTTGCACAGGAAGGCTGGCCCGAAAAACGGACGACAAGACCAGCGCTGTCTTTCACGAGCTGGCACGACCAGGCTGTGGGCGCAAAATCCGCGTGCGCTTTTATTGTTGCTGTTATTATGTGCTGGCGCGCCACAGAGCTTCCCTGAGCTGGTCGTCTATCGTCAGGGTCTCAGGGACAGCCCATCTGCGGCCGGAGCTTCGCAGCGCCTTGACCAACTTGCCGGCTCACAGCCATGGATGGGACACTTTGGTATTATGAATAGCATAGACCTGACTGCGAATACTCGGTACCTGAGAGTTATCACGGTCGCTGGGCCAGAGCTCCGTCGCGACCGCAGCTGGTGTCCAAGCTGGGCCCACTTGAATCCTTTGAGCTCATTCTAGTGACCCAAGCACAGTCCGGGCCGTGCCCCACTTAGCCTAAGGAGAAAGCTTCCAGTCCTCGCCAACAGCCAACGCGAGCCTTTGGCGCAGCGGCAACAGCAGCTGTCGCACGCAAGGAGTGCTAGACTAGTAGTCTGGCTCATGGGGGCTCCTAGTGCGTGAGCCTCACCACTTGCGCAGCGTCGCTGACCGGGGCACGCATCAATGGCGTCCGTCCTTCCCGTCAAATGGGAGGATGAAGCCCTCAAGAGGTTTTATCGTGCGTATCATAAGCACGGGGCCGGTAACTGGAGCAAGGCAAGTCCGCAAGTCGCTGGCTGTCTCTCCTTCGCAAAGAAAGTTCGGGCGCACCTGTCACGGCGCAGCTCGCAACTGCATCTCGTTTATATTGATACGTAGTGGCGCTCGAGCGACTCTGGCCATTTGGTTCAGTTCGCTGGAGGGTGGGGCCAAGCCGGGCGCCTCCGCAGCAGCTACCCCCGGTCTCCACAACACGCGGCTGGTTCCACCCCCAGCGAAACCCGGCGCGGCTTGGGGTGCACCCGTCTGAGCAGCGCGGCATGCTGTCGGCCTGCATTTTCACATGACATTCTTGTGATGCTTTATGTATTATTTCCAGGTTGCCAAGGAGACGAAAATGGCCGCCGCGGATTGCGAGGCGCTTGCGAAGCAGCACATCGCCTTCCTCAGCTTGGCGCAAAGCCAGGTGGGCTTTGGTAACATGACCTGAAACTAGGAAGCTTTGGACATGTTGCCGACAGCAATACGCCTGACAGCGCCACGCAGGAACTACAGTGCGGTATGCACGCGCTATGGGGGCCTATGCAGCGTCTGCCACGCAGCCTGGCTCCTGCCGAACCCGCCGACTCCGCCTCATCCCACCCTAAATGGCCTGCGCCCACTGCCGTTCTGTGCGTAGGCGTTTGAAGCGGCCTTTGTGACGGTCGTGACCGACCATTACAACACGGTCCTGGGGAAGACGGGCGCCGCCGCCACAGGCGGTGACGCAGCGGCGCCCGCGCCGGCGGCGGACGGGGCTGAGGGCGAGCGGGAGCGGGAAGAGGGCACTCCTGCCGCGGCCACGCGGAGCGGGAGCAAGGTGGCCAAGCGGGAAGAGCCGGAGCCTGAGGTGCAGCCGCTCAGCAGCCAGGTGGGCGCTGGTGCCGGTGGTACGAAGCACACGGCACTGCGGGGATTTGAGCAGTGCAAGGGCTACCCTGCACACGCTGTCATGTATACCGGCGCCCTTGCCAGCTTCCGCATGATTACGCTCGTAACTGCCCGGACGTGCAGAAACCCCGCCGCACACCGAAGCCCACGGCCGCGGTGCTGGCGGCGGAGGAGGAGAAGGCCATCCGGCGTGCTGCCGCGGCGTCCAGCCAGGCCGCCACACCCAAAAGTGCCAAGAAGGTGGGCCGCCTGCAGTCTGGCCCCACCTTTGTTTACGTGTCTGTCTGTCTGTCTGTCTGCCTGTCTGCACATGGCCGTTTGCTGGAAGTCAGATGCATTCGTGCCAGAGGAGTGCTTTGGCATCACAAACCATTTGTTCCCATGACACGCAGACGGGCGCGAAGCCGCCGCCCTCGCCGCCCGCCGCCGACTGGGCTGCCGGCACGGGCTCCTCCTCGGCGCGCAAGCGCAGCCGCAAGCTGTTTGAGGACAAGGACGACGGCGCGGGCGCGGGGGCGGACCTGCCGCGGTACCGCTCGCCGGTGGTGGACCGGTGGCGAGGTAGGTGGCGCCGTGCAGGGTGGCCGCTGGGAGTCGGGGGCTGGCCACATATGAAGCAGTTGGGTTGGAGGAGGTGTGTGGGCGGGCCAGCAACCGCGCTTGTTGGACAGGGCTGGGATGGTGCCGGCCAAAGCCACAACTACGTCACCGACCGGCGGACCGGCACCGCTCTGTGCTGCTTGTGCTCTTGCAGGCCGGCACAACACGGATGTGGACGAGGGCGTGGACGCGCTGCTGTCGCTGGCGTCGGGCGCGCACCCCTCCGCCGCGCCGCTGGACGAGGGCCACCGCGCGCCCGGCCTGGAGGCGGGCTCCACCGCCGAGCCCGACCTGGAAGGCCTGCACCACCACCCGCACGCCGACCTGCATGAGCACCTCGCCGTGGCGGGGCTGGGCGGCGCGCAGGGCGGCACGCCGCGCCGCGGCGGCGGCGGCGGTGGTGGAGGCCGCACAGGGCGGAGCGGCGCGGGCCGCGCCACGCCCACCGCCACGCCCACGGGCACGCCGGTGAAGGGCGGCCGCGGCGCCGCCGCCGCCGCGGAGATGCTGCCCGTGGCGGCGGCCGCGACGGGGCTGCGCAGCCCTCGCGCACGGGGCGGGGCGGGCGGCGTGGGCTCGCCGCTGGCGGGCGGCCGCGGCGGCGGCAGCCTGGTGCCGGGGTCGGCCAGCAAGCGGCACTTGATGTCGCCAACACGGGGCGGCGGCGGCGGCAACGCGCTGGCGGCCATGGGCATTGCGCTGGGTGAAGCGGAATTGCCAGATGAGGACGCGCAGTCGCCGGAGGAGGATGCCGGCGTGGGGTCGGACGACGGAGTGGGCGGCGGCGGCGCGTCTCAGGAGGCACACGGGATGGTGTCGGCATCGGGGCGGCCGGTGCGCAGGCGCAAGCCCACCGCAATCGCGCTGGCAGCGGCGGCGGCAGCGGAGGAGGACGAGGGCTTTGGGCGCAGCGGCCGGGGCAGCGTGGTGGCGGCGGTGGCGGCCGCCGTGGCGGCGGCGGGCGCGACGCATGCGGAGACGACTGCGGCGGGGCTGCTGGCGGCAACAGTGCCGATGCCAGACGGCATGGGGGTGCCGGTGTTTGGCGGCGAGGGCGGCAGCGGCGGCGGCGGCAGCGGCTCGGGCGGCGCCATGAACGGCCACGACCTGCTCTCCACGGAGGCGCTGCTGGCCAAGGTGCCGCCGGTCCGCACCCGCGGCCCGGCGCGAGGCGGCGCCGGCAGCGCCGGGCCCGGCAGCCGCCGCGCCGCGGAGCGGGTGTCGCCGGCCCCCGCCTTTGCCGGCGGCGCGGAGGATGGCGGGGCTGAGGTGACGGAGGGCGGCGACGGCGAAGGCACGGAGGAGGGCGTGGGCTCGCAGGAGCCGCTGGAGGGCGCGGGCGGTGCCGCGCGCCCGGCTCGGACGACCTCGGGTGCGGCGGCCGCGGCCGCGCAGCAGGCGGCACTCCAGGAACAGGCGGCGGCAGCGGCGCTGCAGCAACAGGCGCTGGCGGAGGCGCTGGCGGCGCAGCAGCCGCCGCCGCGGCCGGCAAAGCCGTTGCCTGTGCGCGCCCGGCGGCGCAAGTCACTGCCGGAGAAGGCGCCACCGTTCTGGGAGGCGGCCAACGTGCTGCCGCCACGCCAGCAAGGTGGGGCGGATGCTTGATTGTTACTGACGCCGTAATGTGAAATGACTTGGCACTGTTGGGAGCTTGATCACGATGTTTTTACGCACAGCTCATGTATCCATGTCGGGTACGTGTCGTGCTGTTCTTTCGTGTGTAGGTACCGAGGTTGCTCCGGCACTCGCACCCGCAGCAGCCGACGCTGGCGCGGCGCCTGCAGACGACGTGGCGGCGGCCACAGGCCCCAGCTCCACCACCACCACCACCACCACCACCACCACCACCATCATCACCACCAGCGCCACCGCCCCCACCAGCGGTGGCGCTCCGGCTCTGGAGCTGGCTCTGCGCCACTGCCTGACCAACAGCCGCGCCCGGCGCTGGGCCATGTACGAGTTCCACTACAGCGCCCTGGACCGGCCCTGGTTCATGCGCAACGAGCTCATGGTGCGTGCGGGGCTGTAGGGCCGTGGCTGGCCGGCCCGTGGGAGGGGGGCTGTGAGGGCGGAGCCGTGGGGCTGTGTGCACGGGACTGTGAAGAGGCGTCCGCGACTCCGCAACTCCTGCACCCCCTCTCGGGCGCCTGCTGGCCAGCCCTGAGCCCTCCCCTGTCCCTGCTCACTGCCTGCCATGTCGCCTCCCGCCTGCCTGCCTGCCCGCCTGCCCCACTGGTCCTGCCCGCCTACCTGCCACAGGAGTTCTGCCAGCACATGCAGCTGCCCACCACGCGGCTGTCGCGGCTGGAGTGGAGCGTGCTGCGCGGCGCACTGGGCCGGCCGCGGCGGCTGTCGGCGGCCTTCCTGCGCGAGGAACGCCTGAGGCTGGAGGGGTACAGGTGGGGCTCGGGTGGGGGTAGTGGTGGGATTGGGCACGGCGGCAGTCTTGGCACACGGCTTGGCTTGGCTGGCGTTAGCATTATGCATAGCGGGCGCAATTGCACGGCAGCGTTGCGCTTTAGGCGCTTGCATCTGGTGCATTCCTGCTTCTGCAACCTGGCGTCGTGTTTTATTTTGGGAATCCACCTGTTGTGCAGGTCTCACGCACGGCTCAAGTACGAGGAGGTGGGCATGGGCCTGGAGCTGCCGGCGGAGCTGCCGCGGCAGCTGCGGGTGGGGCAGGAGGTCACGGCGCGCCACCCCACCAGCCGCCTGCTGCACGACGGAGTCATCCTCACAGCCAAGCACAACAAGTACAAGTGAGCTAACGTCGGGTGGGGATGTAGCCGTTCATGTGGAGAACGGAGTGAGGGTAGGCGGCGTCAGGGTGCGTGTGGCGGCTCCCGCTACCGCGTTCTGCTCTGTGTAGGCACTAGGCAGCCTATGTGCAGGCCAACATGGCGCATGGGAGTGGGACCTACTCGCTGTGTCCGGGCATATTACCCCCTCTCTGCACCCCCCACCGCCCCCCATCCACTTCCTTAACTAATCATGAATGTAACCCCGCCCCCACATGGCCAGGGTGTCGTTCCTGCGCTCCGAGCTGGGTGCCGATGTGGTCCGCGACACCGACGTCATGCCGCTGGACCCGCACGACTGCCTGCCGCTGGCCACACACCCGCCCCACCCGCAACTGCTCAACGGCCGCCCGCACGACCCGCTGCGCGCCGCCGCCGCGCGCGCCGCCGCCGGCATGGGCGGCGCCGGCGGGCTGCTGGGCGGCCTGCTGGGCGGGCTGGGCAGCCCCACCATGGGCGGTGGAGGAGGCGGAGGAGGCAGTGCTAGGGCGATGGCGGGCCAGGCGGCGGCGGGCTCGGCGCCGCTGGGGCGGCCGCTGGGCTCGTGGACGCCGGGACTGGACAACCAGCTGGTGAGCGAGGGGGAGGGGGTTGTTTGGCCCTATCCCACTAAGAGTACCGTATGAGACCGATGGGGGGCGGCCGGTGGTGCAGGACGGGTAGAGGGAAGGGGAGTTGTTCTTGCATCGGTCTTGTTCCCAGGGAGAAGCCGGATGCGCTGTGTGACGCAGCGCCGCAGGGGCGCGGGCAGCGCTACCGGTGCAGTGGCGCTTGCTATACCGTGGGGCGTGAGGCGCCGACAGGCCCCGTCGGCTGTAGCGATGCCCTGCCCGGCGCCTGACTGCCTGCCCCTGCCTCACGCTGCCCATCCCTCTCCCTGCCCCTCTCCTCTCCCCCCTGCCCCCAGATGCGCGAGCAGGAGGCGGCTATGGTGACGGAGGTGCAGCAGGCGCTGGAGGTGAAGGAGGGGCTGGTGGCCCGGCTGGCGCAGCTGAACAACGAGGCGGCCATGGGCATGCACAGCGACGAGGCGGGCGGCCGCACCGAGCACTTCCAGCTGCAGTACACCAGCGTGGTGCTGCAGCTCAAGGAGACGAACGCGGTGCTGGAGGCGGCGCTGGCGCGGCTGCAGGCGCGGCAGCAGCAGGTGGCGGGGGCCAACAGCGCCGGCGCGGTGCTGGCGCTGCAGCAGCAACAGCAGCAGCAGCAACAGCAGCAGGCAGTGGCGGCGGGGCTGCGCTCCGCCGCCGCAGCGGCGGCGGTGGCGGCGGCGCAGCCGCCGCAGCAGGCGCCTGCAGCGCTGCTGCAGCAGCTGCCCGAGTCAGGAGCGGATGGGTACAAGGCCGCTGGGCAGGCGCAGCAGCAGCAGCACGAGCAGGGTGTGCCAGTGGTGGTGCCGCCACCTCGCAGCAGCACGGGGGCGGGCGGCAACGGCGCGCCGGCGTCCACGCCCTCGGCGGCGGCCGCAGCAGCTGCTGCAGCGGGCGGCGGCGGGGGCGGGTCCGCGTTTGCGCTGCCGGCCCAGCTGGGGCCGCTGTCCATGTTGCTGGCGGGCACGGTGGGTTGAGCGACGTGGCTAAGACTTACAGTAGTGAAGGCAGCTGTTTAACGAGCGCTGCCACGCCTTGCGCCCCTTGCCGCCGAAACTTACTGCCTTGGCGTGGGTTTGCGGGCGCGCACTAAGCCTTGCCTTACATGTATCTCCGTTGCCATGCTTTTGCCTTGACTGTGTTGTGTGTATGTGTGTTTGCAGTTCATGACGGCGGAGCAGGTGGTGGAGGCGGCCATGGAGGAGGCGCGGGCAGTGGTGGAGTCCTGCCGCAGCAGCAGCGGCAGCAAGCCCGCCGCCGCCGCCGGAGGGGAACCGGCAGTAGCAGCAGCAGCCGGGAGCGTGGCGGGCACCGTCATTGCCGGCAGTGGCACTGTGCCGCTGGTGCTGCCCCCAGGCGGGGCGCCGGTATCAACCGAGGGCGCAGACCAGCAGCAGCAGCTGCAGTTGAAGCTGGAGGCCGGGGGCGGCGCGCCACCGCAGCAGCCCGACGGCAGCGGCTCCCTGCCGGCGCAAGAGTCGCAGCCGGCACCGGCGCAGCCGGCACCGACACCGCCAGGCGCCGAGCCGGGCGCTGACCTCAGCCCCTCGCAACCTCAACCACAGCCGCCGCCGCACCCGGGGGGCGTGGATGCTGAGGCCTGGCTGCGCGACGTGATCACGGGCTGTGTGGGCGTGTTGTTCACGGTGCAGCGCTGCACCAGTGGCACCGTGCCCGCAGGCACCGCCGCAGAGGCGCTGGACCAGGCGGCGGCGGCGCTGCGGCTGCACAGCGGCGGCGACGGCCACAACGAGGCGCTGCTGCGGCAGGTGGTGGCGAGCGTGCAGGGGCTCAAGGGGCACCTGGCGCGGGCCATGACCAGCTGAGGTGGTGGGCGGTGACGGGGGTGAGGGTTTTGTGTGGTTGGGTGAGGAGGTTTTGTGGTTGGGTGAGGCGGCTTTGGCTGGGGTTGAGGTTGGGGTAGAGGTGGAGGTGGAGGTGAGGGGCTGTCGCGGCTTGGTGGCACTGATGGTGGGGTGCTGCGGTGTGCGGGCACTGCAGCAGACCGTCTGGCTGCGGGGAGGGAGGCGGCGAGACGCTGCGGGTGCTGTGAAGCGGGGGGCGCAGCTGCCTTCGTGTATCGTGGTGTGCGTCTTTGTGTACCAAATGTGTACGTGTTGATTGTTATGGGGGTACAACAGACGCATGGGGTGTGCCCTTGACATTAGAGCGCTCGTAGCAGCTCGGGCCGATGGAGGCACGCGCAGAAGGTAGGGGCTGGGCTGCACTGCAATGCACACCCCAGACCTGACTCTGCCCGTGCGCGCATAATAAAACTGCATATGTGTTCGAGCACGCTGCAAGGCGTTATGGAGAACCGGACCTGACTAGGACGTGTGCGGATGTAGTGATGTTTAGGTCACATAACAACGACTTGCGCGTACCGGTAATGGCGAGTGGTGACGAGGGCGCGCCTCGGTGGTCGGACACTTGGAACTGCACGGACCTGGATGATGCGAGTCACGCGAGTCGGCTTTGCTAGATGGCGTGTGCGCGTGTGTGTATGCGACTACGATGTTGGTGATGACAGCATCGACAAGCAGAGCAGATCAGTTTGCGTGCCGTGACCAGCAGATATGCATTCCACAGCGCGTGTATGTGCGTAACACGTTGGCAAATGGCAAAGAGGAGAGGAGTCGCTGTGTGTGCGTGTTTGAGTACAGGGGGAGGCTGTCGGGTACGGGGAAAAGCCGTGCTGTGTACACAGCCGAAAGTGTAAGGCAAAGCCAATTGCCCCGCATTACAGGTACCGACCGTGCTAAGGAAGATTGGGTGCAGCAATTAGCAAGACTAAGAGCATGCAACATTTATAGACATTCATTGTCTTCCGTAGCATTCAAAACCATACGGCGGCTCTAGGGCACAGCCGCCAGGCGGGCCCCAGGCTCCAGCTGTCCAGCAAGTGCTCTCCAGTCAATTTCCCGACCGCCGCACTCCCATCCCAGCCAAGCGCAGCAGCCCTGCGCCTCCTCCACACAGTGAGGCCGACGGCAGCACGGTAAGGTAACAATGAGGGCCATTGATAGCGGCACGGCATGGCAGGTCGTCGGCAGCCCGCAGTCATTGCACAAGCGCACCCTGCACACGTACCCGTACAGTATCCCACCTGACAAAATCACACGCAGGCATACATCATTATCTGTACTGAAGGTTGCGCACATGGTAGGTTGACTTGGATAGACACAGCGGCGCAGCGGCCCGCAGCCGCGACTCCCACGACATCTCTCCCTCACCATCCTGAAGTACTCGGCCCTTCCCATGTCAAATAAGGTGGTGTTAAGAAACACCGAGTTTTTTATGCAGAGCCCAAACGGAAATGAACCGCTTACGGCTTAGGCAGTCTCCTCGCCCTTGCCGCCCTTAGTCTTCTTGGGCAGCAGCACGGCGTGGATGTTGGGCAGCACACCGCCCGAGGCGATGGTCACCTCGCCCAGCAGCTTGCCCAGCTCCTCATCGTTGCGGATGGCCAGCTGGATGTGGCGGGGCACGATGCGGTTCTTCTTGTTGTCGCGGGCGGCGTTGCCGGCCAGCTCCAGCACCTCAGCGGTCAGGTACTCGAGCACAGCGGCCAGGTACACGGGCGCGCCGGCACCGATGCGCTCGGCGTACTTGCCCTTCTTCAGGTAGCGTGCAATGCGGCCCACAGGGAACTGCAGGCCGGCCTTGGCGCTGCGGCTCACGGCCTTCTTGCCAGAGGTCTTGCCCTTGCCGCGACCAGCCATTGTAATGACTTTGAGAGTTTTGACGGACGAGGTGAAAGGTTTATGAGATCAAAGCGCGATGTGCTTTTCCAGGAAGCGTCTTCGCTTATATGCAGCAGGCCCAGAACCGAGGCGGCTCGGCTTGGCCATCTGGTCAACGCTGGTCAACGCTCCCCGGCGGTTGGGTCAAACAACCGCTCGCCTCGCCCTGGCCAACCCGCGAACGGCCCAGCTCCCTCATAAGCTGCCTTCTTGCATTCAGTTTTTCAGCCCCTACCTGACACGTTTGCAATTTCAATACTCTTATCTCCCAATTTCAAAAAAATGGCTCCCAAGAAGGACGAGAAGCCCGCGACCCGTGCCGCGACCCAGGAGGCGGGCGCCGAGGCCACTGCAAAGGCTGAGGCCAAGCCCAAGGCCGAGAAGGCCGCGAAGAAGGCCAAGAAGGAGCCTGCCAAGAAGGCCGCCAAGGAGCCCAAGGGCGATGGCGAGAAGAAGGACAAGAAGAAGAAGAGCGCCGTGGAGACCTACAAGCTGTACATATACAAGGTGCTCAAGCAGGTGCACCCCGACACCGGCATCAGCAGCAAGGCCATGTCCATCATGAACAGCTTCATCAACGACATCTTTGAGAAGGTGGCCACCGAGGCCTCCAAGCTGAGCCGCTACAACAAGAAGCCCACCGTGACCTCTCGCGAGATCCAGACCGCCGTGCGCCTGGTGCTGCCCGGTGAGCTGGCTAAGCACGCGGTGTCAGAGGGCACCAAGGCCGTGACCAAGTTCACCTCAGGCTAAGCGCCTTCTCGGCGGACGCCTGTACCAAACATAAAAGCAAATCTCGGTGTTTCTCAACACCACCACACTCACTTGGTACGGGTTGGTGACATGATTTCACGTGGCAGTTGGTATGGGTTGCTGGGCCCCAGGTATGGCCGCAGTACGCATTGGCAAGGGCAGGTGCCCATCGGCGCCTTCCAGTTTCAGTCCATGCCTGTCTAAGTGGCAGGCAGGTCGCGGGGCAGCTCTGGCTGGCGGGTTGGAATCCTCGGCCGGGACAAGGTCCATCCAGCATGCATGCCACGCATAAACACATATATATATATATATATATATATATATATATACTCTCTGCATGCCCTCTCTCCACGGCCCACGCTAGATCATGCTGCGATGACCAATCAATACATAAATTCACAAACAGTTCAACGGCTCCAACGGCCTCACCTAGTCACCTCCAAGCACGCACCACACCTCCAACGGCTCTGGATGAGACAGACAACATGCCGCGGACAAGGGCTGCCCTGAGCCGCTGAGCGGGACGAACTCGGGACGTAGTTGTGCCTTGGACAGGGTTGGACCCGTCATGAAGGCGCATGGGTGCCGCCTTGGGTCGTGCTGGGGAGCGGGCCATGCCGCCCATGCTGGACCTTACGTACCGCAAATGATGTGGAATGATCCTACAAAGCTGTGGTGCGTCCGCGACCCTGGTTATGAGGGCACTGGGAGTCGTGGCAGGGCTTGCGGAGTGGCGACATCCGAGGGAGAGCTGGGTTGCGGGGAACCGTGATGCACGCGGGCGGCGCAGGTTACAGCTGGCCCGAGCCCGACACACGGACCCGCAGCCTGCCGGCATGGCTGATGAGGGCTCCCTCGAACCACAGCACTCGCTTGAACCATCCTTCGGCACAAAGGCCTCCTGCCTGACTACTAGCAGCGGACGGAGGATACGGGCGATGGCGGTTGCATTCAACATTCCGTAGTGGCCGGCAAGCAGGCAATGCCTTCGCGACATCGAACGCCACCCAAGGCAGGCCAAAACAGGCACAAAGAGCAGAAGTCCGTGGATGAGGGTGGTGTTGAGAAACACCGAGTTTTTTGGGTCCAGGCACGCCGCGGCAGGCTCCGCTTCCCCCCGGAGAGGAAAGACGGGGTGGATACCGTACATCGTGCGAGGGTTTACGCGCCGCTTAGCCACCGAAGCCGTACAGGGTGCGGCCCTGGCGCTTGAGCGCGTAGACCACGTCCATGACAGTCACGGTCTTGCGGCGAGCGTGCTCGGTGTAGGTGACGGAGTCGCGGATGACGTTCTCCAGGAAGGTCTTGAGCACCGTGCGGGTCTCCTCGTAGATCAGGCCACTGATACGCTTCACACCGCCACGGCGAGCCAGACGGCGGATAGCGGGCTTGGTGATCCCCTGGATGTTATCGCGAAGCACCTTGCGATGGCGCTTGGCGCCGCCCTTGCCCAGGCCCTTGCCGCCCTTGCCACGTCCGGACATGTTTGCTTGCTGCTTGAGGATAGAAGAAACGGAGTGTAATTGATAATTTAGGTTGTGACAGGACTGGCGGCCGGGCGCTTAAGAAGAGCTAGGAGGGCGCTCGGGGCAAAGCAGGATCCAAGTCAACGGCCCCAGGTGAGGCGTTGACCAGGCGTCGGCCGAGTGCTGGTCAACGCCCACAGTCAACGCCTCAGCCTGGCCATTGACCAGTCGCCCTTGCGCCTGCCTCTTAACCAGCAGGAAAGTCCAATTTGTTATAACTCAAAGCAAACTACTTTCCACCTTCCAAACCCTTCGAAACCCAAACTAAAGCTAAGATGGCTCGCACCAAGCAGACCGCTCGCAAGTCCACCGGTGGCAAGGCGCCCCGCAAGCAGCTCGCCACCAAGGCCGCTCGTAAGACCCCCGCAACTGGCGGTGTGAAGAAGCCTCATCGCTACCGCCCCGGTACCGTGGCGCTGCGTGAGATCCGCAAATATCAGAAGTCGACAGAGCTGCTCATCCGCAAGCTGCCGTTCCAGCGCCTGGTCCGTGAGATTGCCCAGGACTTCAAGACCGACCTGCGTTTCCAAAGCCAGGCCGTGCTGGCGCTACAGGAGGCCGCCGAGGCCTACCTGGTGGGCCTGTTCGAGGACACCAACCTGTGCGCCATCCACGCCAAGCGTGTGACGATCATGCCCAAGGACATCCAGCTGGCCCGCCGCATCCGTGGCGAGCGTGCCTAAATGCCCTGGCCCCTGCACTGCCTCTGGCGTTTCCCCGCTGTCTTGAGCGCGACGGCAGCAGGCGGCGCAACACAAAAACTCGGTGTTTCTCAACACCACCTTTTTTCCTTGGTAACTTTGTCCCGGGGACGAGGCAGAACTACATCAGGCGCCCCTGAGCTACATTGTTGACATGAGAGATTTTTTTCGTGCATGGCAATGTTACGAATAAGTGAACTGGTCTCGCAATCGCATGGGCCGATCGGCCCGCATTCGCATTGCCTATCTGTGCAGGCTCTGCAGCAGATAGGCTGGGAACAACAAAGATATTGGGGCGAGCAGCATCCTGCAGCTCAGCACAGCCGGCAGCAGACCCTGTCGACAACCGTGCGGTTGCCGTAATCACAAAACCGTGCAGTTGTCAACCTCGATCGCCCTCGATCGCCCCATCGCACTTTAGTCCCTTGCTGCGCGCGATCCCCCGCACGGTCCTCATTTGCATGTTCTGACATCCCTGCGGCATGCGGCTTTTGCGATTGTGATGCGATTTCCACTCAACAAGTCTCGCCGTATGAACCCAGACACCTCATGCTTGGAGATATTACAATTCCCACAGTATATATTGAGCAGCACATGAATTAATAAATCTCATACATAGGGCAAACGTGGCGCAGGTGGAAAGCATTTCTGGGTATACCGTATGGAGAGCGCTCCTCCGACACCCGTGGCGAAGCAGCTGAGGCGAGACGAAGCTACAGGTGCGCTTGGCATGATTGGTGCATGTGATGTGGCCGGCGCCCGGCGCCTTGCACCAATGCTGCCGAGGGAATGTCGCAGCTGCATTCGTGCTCGCAGGCCCGAGGTCTCAGTGGCAAGACCTTCCGGGCGAGCTTCTGCAGGTGTGATGCTGGTGCATTGTGCTTAAAGGGCGGGAGGAATGCTAGGGTGGCGTTTTGGGCCCAGCACCTTCCGCCGCTGACCCCCCGGCCAGCTGACCGGCCACTTGAGCCGTCGCGGCGGGCCAGCGGCCGAGCGTTGCAGTGCAGTGCAGCCCGCACACACGCCAGCCCATGTCTCAACTCTCGGCGTACTGGGGGCTAAGACTCGCAAACAAAGCCACTTCTTCATGAGCCCCTTCAGCCCTTTTCTGCCGCCCTCTCCATCGTCTCCTGTCGCTGCCTGCAGCTCATCCAAGCCCGCTGTCGGGATAGCGCCACCAGCCAGGTAGGATTGCATCTCGTAAGACATGTGCGCACCTATGCATGCGTGCGAATAGCGCGCCTGACCCCTCACGCTCCCATTGCGTAACAGGCTCTGCGCCTGGTGTGCCGCAGCTGGCGTACTGTGCCGCTGTCACACCTGCACCCCCACCTGGTGGTGCCGCTGCGCTGCAGCACCCACACACCCAATCCTGCCGCCACGGCACCCGCAGCCAAACGCGGTTCCGGCAAGGCGGCGGCACGTGGACGCAAGCGGGGTGGCGGCGCCGTCGCCGCCACCGGGGCTGGGGCAGGCGCCGGGCCCTCTCACAGCACCAGCCCCGCTGCTGCCCAGCCTGCTCTCGCAGCAGCGGCGGCGCCTGTGCTGGCGCATTTAGACTGGCTGTACCGGGCGCTTGGTCGTAGCCTGCAGACAGATGGACAGTTGGTGCTCACCCTGACAGACATGTGGGAAGGCGGAGACGGCGGGGGCGGGGACCGGGGCGGAGGGGCCGACCGCAAAGGAAGCAGCGGCAAGGGGCGCGGAGCAGTAGCAGCGGCAGCGGCCGAGGCCAGTCAGAAGCCGCTGTCTCAGGTGCTCCGGCGGCTGGCGGCGAGCGGGCAGCAGCACCTGCGCATTCAGCACGGCGCGTCCAGCCCCACCGCCGGAATCGTGTCGGCGCCACCGCCGGGACCGGCAGCCTCCTCAGATTGCTGTCCTAGCAGGATTGGTGGCGGGGGCCGCAGCGATTCCCTTCCTACCGAATGTTCAGGAGGGGACGCTCTAAGAGCCGCCGGCTATGAACCCGGACAAAACGCGTTCCCCGCCTTTGCTGCGGGAGCTGCCAGCAACTCATTCGCTGCCGCTGCGTCCGGCGCGCATGCGGGCTGCGACCAGCCTGGCTGCAGCCACTGCTGCTGCTGCGCCGCCGCGCCTGCCCCCTCGCTGCGGCGCCTGCGTTGCCCCGGCCTGGGGGCGCTGTCGGCGCTGCGGGGCCTGCGGTCGCTCGAGCTGTGCGGTGTGGCGTTTGGGGCGCCGCTGCTGTCGCGGCTCAGCGGCCTCACACAGGTGTGCGGGAGCGGGCAGTGGGCGGGCGTCTTGTAACCTTCCTCTTGCTGCTCGCCATCAATCAGCACCACCACCAACTCAACGGCCTCGGCCTTGCCACCCCCGCTCACCCGCCTGCCTCCGCCCCTGCCCCCTTCCCCGCAGCTCACGCGGCTGTGCAGCGACTGCCCGTTGCCTGTGGACCAGCTGGCGGCCGCCGTGACCGCCCTCACCGCCCTGGCCGCGCTGCACGTCGCGGTCACCTGGCCCGCACGCCAGCCGCCGGCACAGCCGCAGGCGCAGCCGCAGGGGGTGCGCTGGCACGTGCTGCCACCGCAGGTGCAGCAGCCGCCCCCGCCCCCGTCCGCGTCCACGATGGCACGTGAAAGGCGCAGTCGGCAGCAGCGGCGGCGGCCAGGTGGCAGCCAGGGTACGGCTGCAGTCGGCGCGACGCCACCGGGTGGAGGTGCCGGTGGAGCCGTGGGCGCCGGCGGCGGCGGCGCCGGCATGGCGGCAGATGCGGGTGCGGAATGTGATGATGACGTGGACAGCGAAGATGATGACGGGCTGGGGGTCGGTCCGGAGGATCGCGACAGACATCTGGAGCTGGAGCGATGGCGCGGCAGGCGCCAGCCTGGCGCAGCCCGCAGCAGTGGCGGTGGAATTGGCAGCAGCAATAGCAGCAGCAGTGGCAGTAGCTCGGGTTCTGAACCCGATGGCGATGTTGTCAGCGCTTTGCTTCGCGCAGCTGCAATGCACCGCGCGTGGGCGCCGCCGGCCGCCGGCCGTTCGCCTTCCTATGCACTGGCGGATGAGCACATGGCGGTTTTCATGGCGGCGCTGGCGGCGCTGCAGCGGTTGGAAGATCTGCGGTTGGCGGTTAGCTGCGACGGCATGGGTCGTACGCTGCTGCCGCCGCCGGGGCTGCTGGCGGCGGCTCGGCGCAGCTGCCCGCGGCTTCGGCGCTTCGTGATGCGCGTGCTGTCGGAGTGGCAGGTGGGGCGGGGGTGGCAGCGAGTGGATAAGTGCGTCAGGGGACAGGACAGGTGTGGGTGCTCACGGCCTGTGCCCTCCTGTTGTGGGCGGGGCAACGCAAAGCAAAGCGAAGCAGAGCGAAGCAAAGGAAGAGCTCCCGCTGCGCAACGCTGTATCATGCTTGCCGGTGTCTGATGCTGCCTTCACATCCTAACACCGCATGCTGCTGTTGCTCGACTTGACGCCATCGCCGGGCGCCGCCGCCTGCCACACCCGCTCAGGCTCACGGCGCACACAAGACGCTGTACAACTGGGTGGCCGTCGACACCGCCGACCACTCACTCGCCGCCATCCGCCACGACTCGGCGCACAACCACCAGGGCGTGTTCATTTGGCAGGGGCTGGACTGGAGCAGCGCGGCGCAGCAGCAGCCACAGCAGCCACAGCAGCCGCTGGAGCAGCAACAGGGGCAGCAGCCGGGCACGAGCGCAGGCCTGCTGGGGGCTGTGACAAGTCCCACAAGTCCCACAAGCGCTAGCATGTCCACTGCGCGCCTCGGCAGCACCTCCGCGCCGCCGAGCGCTAGCAAGCACGGCACGCCGGCAGGCGGCGGCGGCAGTGGCGGCGGCCGGGCCGGTGCCAGCTCGGCACCGCGCCCGTTTATCTCTCAAAGCGACATGGGCCTTGCCGGCGCCGCCGCCGCCGCCTGGGAGCCAATGCCGTTGGTGGTTGCAGGGCCGGCGGACGTGAGCGTGAGCCTGCGCACCAGCGGCAGCAGTTGGCTGGGGGCGTGTCTGGCGGCGCCGGCGGCGCTGGAGGCGGCGGTGCGGTCGCTGCCGGGGTCGCACGTGCGCGGCCTGGCGCTGCAGGACGCGGCGGTGCGCGGCCAGGAGCCGGCGGTGAGGCGGTGGGACTGGGGGACCGCGGGTGCGCTCATGGACGACATGTGGTGTGTGTGTATGTGTGTGTGTGTGTGTGTGTGTGTATGTGTATGTGTGTGTGTGTATGTGTGTGTGTGTGCGTGTGTGTATGTTGATATGATGTGGGATGTTTGGAGACTTCGGACGCATTCCATCACATTTGCTACCCCAGGTGGGCGCCGTGGGTGAGCTGCCGGATGTGGTGCTGGAGGCGCTGGCGGGTCTGCAGCGGCTTGCAGTGCGGGGCGTGGAGCGGCGGCCGTTAAGGCGCCGGCGCGCCAGCCGCGGCCGGCCGGAGTCAGTAGCAGGAGCGGCGGTAGCAGGAGCGGCAGTAGCAGCAGAGGCGGGAGGCTCGGCGGCGTCGCCCGCTGTAGCAGCAGCAGCTGCCGTACCAGTGGGCCGTGCCGCGGGCGCCACCCTGGCGACGGCGGCTGGTCGTGCTAGAGCCGCCGGCACTGGGCCTGGTGGCAGTAGTAGTGGTAGCGGCAGTAGCAGCAGCTACAGCTGTGACTATCTGGCCCAGCTGCTACAGCTGCCCTCGCTCACCTCGCTGTCGTTGGAGGCCAGCTGCCCACAGTGGCTGGATGTGATACTGCCACTGCCATGGTTGCAGCCGCCACCAGCAGCAGCCCAGGCCGCGGGAGAAGGCACACAGCCACAGCCGCCGGGGCAGGCACAGTCGCAGCTACAGCCGCAACTTGAGCACTTGAGCCTGCGGCTGCGCGGCTTCCACCCATACGAGCTGTACGGGCAGCCAGTGGACTCGCGCAGTGAGGAGGAAGAGGATGAAGACGCGGAGGATGAGGGCCTGGAGCACATGTACTGCGTGGGCCGCAATGATAAGCAGGAGGAGGAGGCGGACGAGGAGCAAGAGGAGGAGGAGGGAGCGGCGGGTCAGCAGGGAAGGGGCGGGGCGGCCGGCGGGCTTGCTCTGGGCGGCGGCGGCGTGTGGCCTCGGTGTGCCGCCGCGGCGCTACCGCGGCTGCAGCTGCTGTCGGGGCTGCGGACGCTGCAGCTCGACGTGCCAGGTGCGTTTGTGTGTGCGGGTTTGTGGGGTGGGGGGAAGAGAGGGTGACGGCTTATGAAAACATGTCCAGTGAGGAGCGGGCATTGCTTTGGGACGGTGCGGGCGCGGACATGTCAAGCGAGGCTTGTGCTGTGATGCTGTGCTCTTTTGACACGCAAGCGACGCATTTCCCAACCCCCAGTCCTGCTGGACTTGAGCTGGCTGCCTGGCTCCCTGGAGGCCCTGCAGCTGGCCCTCGCCACACTGCAGCTGCCGGCAGCAGCGGCAGTCGCAGCGGGAAAGACGCGGGAGCCGACGGAGGGCGAGGAGCCGTCGCAGGCCGGAGCATCGGGCGGCCAAAGTCTTGATCGTGCCCAGCATCAGCTGCAGCGGCCGCCGCTGCTGCCGCGGCTGCGCCACCTGACGGCGCTGTCCTGCCACCTGCCGCCGCTGGCCGCGCTACTGCCGGCCGCCGGCTGTAGCTGCCTACAGGAGCTGGCGCTCAGCCACTGCAGCACACTCGCGCCGCTGGGCTGCGCCGCTGACACGCCCGCCTGGAGGCCGCCGCGCTACCGCGGCCGCGCCGGCGCCTTGGCCCCGCCAACGCTGCAGTACCGCACAGAGGACAACGGGCCAGGTCGCGGCGCTCTTGGCACCGCGGCCCGGGGGGCCGCCTCACGCCTGAGAACCCGCCGAGCACCACCAGCAGCAGCTGCAGCCGCGCCAGGCTCGGGTCCCGCCGGCGCCACGCGCAGTCGCGCCCGCAACCAGGGCTCAGCCAGTACGGCAGCAGCCGGCGCCGCCAGCGCGGCCTCCGTCACGCCGGCTGCGGCTGCGGAGCTGTTGGAAGCTGACCTGGCGGCGCTTGCGGACGTGGCGGGCAGCTCGCTGGCCGTGCTGTGCGTGTCGTGCCCGGCGGCGCCGCACGACGTGCTGTCTCACGCGGGTGGCCACGACGGCGCCGCGGCCGCAGAGATGCTGGTGAGCGGGCTGCGCCGCCTGCCGCGGCTGCAGTCTTTTTGCTGGGGCGTGGGCGTGGGCGCAGCGGGAGGTGAAGGCGGAGGCGGCGGTGCCGGGCGGCTCAGAGGGGAGGAGGAGGCGCAGGAGCTGTTGCTACTTGCGCTGGCGAAGGAGGCGGCTGGCGACGCAGCTTCGTCTTCTCACAGCGAGGCCGTGCAGGGCCAGCGCCAGGGCCAGGACCACTTCCCGCGCCTGCGGATGCTGGTGCTGCACGGTGGTGTGACCAGGTGCGCATGGGTGACTCCCGCGAGTGTGTACGATACGTCATGCATGGGGTCGGCGTTGGCGGGGTGTTGGTTTGCTCAGGGCGCACGTGCGTCGCGCTCGCACCTCGTGTGCGCGCAAGGCTGAGGAGCCACCGCGTTCACCGCCTGGATGAGTGTAGAGACCAGAGATTCCAAATGCAGAGACCCTGCATCACTGCATGCCTCCGCGCAGCTGGCTCAGTAACTGCAGTCTGGTAAAAACATCATGCTGAACGGTTTGCTGACTTGCTGTCCTGCGCTGCCTGCCTTGCCTCCTGCACGCGTCCACGTCATGCCGCGCAGTGCCGCCGGCCTGGAGGCGCTGGTGCGGCTCGGCGCCGGCTGCAGCACCCGCAGCCCGGCTACTGCGCCTAGCCATCCGGGTGCCGTGGCCGGCAGTAGCGGCGGCAGTAGCGGCGGCGGCAGTGGCGGCGGCAGCGGCGGCGCTGCCGCGGGCACGACGGGGGGAGGTGGAGTGGCTGGCGGGGCGCGGGTGCACTTGGGCGGCATGGGTGATGGCGCAGGCATGGGTGGCGCCGGCACGGACAGTGGTGGCTGCAGCGGTGGTGGCAGCGGTAGCGGTGGGGTTGGGGGCGGCGGCTGGGTGCGTCGGGTGGTGCAGGTGGTGGGCCGGGGCAGGGCGCTGGATGAGGAGGAGGAGGAGGAGGTTGCGGCGTGCCAGCTGGGTGCGGAGGCGTGGATGCGGCGGCTGCAGGCGCGGCTGCCGCTGTGCCTGATCAAGCCCGTGCGGGGTCGAGACCTGGAGTAGCAGTGCACGGGGAAGGCGTGGCCTAAACTGCCGTCTGCAGAGCCAGACGAGGTGGCGGCTTTGGATGCCCTGACGTGAATGCAAGTGACGAAGCCTACATGTTGTGAAATTGCTTACCGTACTGGCCTTTCATGGGAGTGCGGGGCATGCCGCACGTGCGCCTGTTTGCGTCTATGGCACGAGCACATGGCCAAGGCGCTCCCAACTCCCCATACCGCATTCCTACCCGAAGACGCGTGCAGCACAGCAGCTGTGCAGGTCGACACGGCCTGTCCAGCAAGAAAGGGTCAGCTCCGCCTGAGCGGCCTGACCGCGTCTCATGCGAGCCGCGTGGCCGTGCGCCCCCTCTCGTGTCACCCGACCCCAGTGTGCTGAGTGATCAAAGCAGGGGTTCCCCTGGATCAAAAGAAGAGTAGAAGAACCCCTGGATCAAAGTGGAGTGTTTGGTGAGAGGTTCGTATCCGGGAAGGACTGGAAAGAATCATAGACAGTGCTTACAATGCTGATCAAAATCTTTGGACGGCAGACTGTGCGCTTCGCATGCGCTGCAGGTATGCGCCGCGCGTGAGTGAAACAAGTTTTCCGGCCGTCTGACGCCCTGTGTGGACTCCTCCTTTTCAGCCGCAACATTACGGTCCAAGCCTCAAGCACCGTTGCAACAACCGCACAGAGTTATATACATCCCTGGTCTAGAAGCCCGGCATCTCCCGCCACGCCCTTTCTCCAAGATGCCCCCTGACACAATTCCTTGCAATCATGTGTCGTTCATGACACGTTGAGAGGCCCCGCGTGTGCTTTCCATCTGAGCACCCTCTCCTGCACTCCAAAATCCCCGGATATACCATCAACTCAAAAAGTTCTTTACGTACAGTCCCATTAGTAAAACAATGTGCGTTGTCATGTCGGCCTCAGATCCTCTCTCGCGCCCAACTCCTCCTTGCGCGTTCAACTCGCCCAGGCCATATAGGGCACAAGTTGCCGGCGTGTGTGTGGTCAAGTATTGCGTCCGATCTGCCGGCTCCATGAGCAGAAAGTCCAATTGCTGTTGGTAATGATCATGCGTGAAAGCCGCTCACTCAGCCCAGAACATGCACGAAACGGCGCACGTGCTTCAAGAAGGTTAAGCATGGCCCGTTCCGAACAGTGCGAGACTGATGCGATGCGAACCCTCTGCGTGTGCTTAAAAGCTCACATGTATGTGGGATGGGGAGCCCAGCAGGCTACTGGTACTGCAGCTATAGGTGCCGACAACTACTTAAGCACTCCTTTTAACCTCCCGAACACACAATAACACAGTCCCCGCCCAGCAATTGCGCGCACACACATGCACATGTCCCCCCTAGAATCCCTAGTGTGATACCAGGCATCGCTTCGCACCGCCCCTACAGCATTTCCACGCCCTGGCAGTGGCAAGGTGTGCACTCAGTACATCGTCCGACTCCTCCTTTTCTTGGGGGGGGGCGCAAGCACACCGGGGCCTCGGGCATACCTAGGCCACAAAACACACCGGCAGCTGTGCGAGCCTCCACTCAGCCGCCGCAACGTCCGTTCTCGACCAAAGTCGCAAGCGCAACGGCGCAGTTACGATGTGACAGCGGAGGACGCTTACAGGCCCAGAGCCTGCAAGGGGAAAGGCGGGAACGCACAGACACAAGAGAGGTGTCAACCTGCAGCTTGGCACGAGGATCATGAATGCTACCTCACCTCACCAAAACACCGCCCCGACCCAGATCATGAAGCGCTTCACCGTGTCACCCCGTATGTTGACACCCCGCACCACACGCCCGTCACATGTATCCTTCCTTCACATCCAAGGCCCGCGCATACGTCTTGCCCTGCACACATGCAGACCCACACACAAACCCAACACACGTGCCCTGCAATCCCGCACACACACGCGCACACACACATGCACGCATCAGCAAGCAGCGGTTGCTCACCACACACACCTGGGCCTTCTCGGGCTTGCCGAGCCCGTGGTCGTAGTTGTAGGCGGAGCCGCCGTGCTTGGACACGTCCAGGCCGGCCTGCTCCTCCTCGGCGCTGATGCGCAGCAGGCCCACGGCCTTGAGGCCTCCGAACAGCAGCAGCATCAGGCCGAACACCCAGGCGAAGATGGAGATGATGCCGATCACCTGCAGGTTTGCGTGCATGGAGGGAGGTGGCGCAATGGAGGTCAGGAGAGGTTTATGGTATAGCAGCACCTTATAGGTTACTGAGCGTGGTGCAGGCTTGGGCTGAGCACACTCCTGCGAACCAGGTCCACGCAAACGCTCGGGCGGCCTCCACCCACAACACTTACACACGCCCAGGTAGCATACACACACACAATCACACACAATCACACACACAACGCTCCTACCTGCGAGGCCAGCAGGCGGCCGTCGCCCACATAGAACAGGCCGTCGGCGACGTAGCCCTCGCAGTCGCGGCCGTAGGACTCGCAAATGTACTCCTTCTTGGCCAGCAGGCCGGCAAAGAACACGCCCCAGGCGCCGCAGAAGGCGTGCATGGGCGCCGCCGACAGCGGGTCGTCGATGCGCAGCTTCAGGAAGAGCAGGCACACGGCGTCGAACACCCAGCCGCCCACAAGGCCGGCGATGAGCGCGGCCCAGGGCTCGACGACGTTGGCGGAGGCGGTGATGGAGACGAAGCCGACCAGCGCGCCGTTGCAGCCGGACACCAGGTCCCAGGCCTTGTGGCGGAGGAAGGCGGTGAGCAGGCAGGACAGGCAGCCGGCGGCGCCGGAGAGCGTGGTGGTGACGGCGGCGCGGCCGACGACGGCGGCGGAGGCGGTGTAGTTGATGATCAGCTGGGAGCCGGGGTTGAAGCCGTACCAGCCGAACCACAGCAGCACGGTGCCCAGCACGACCAGGGTGGCGGAGTGGCCGGGCATCTCCACGGGCTGGCCGTTGGAGTCGAAGCGGCCCATGCGGGGGCCCACCATGATGCAGCCAGCCAGGCCGGCCAGGCCACCAGTCATGTGCACGACGCCCGAGCCGGCGAAGTCGATCATGCCGGAGCGGAAGAGGTGGCTGTAGCCGCCGAAGCGCGCGTAGCCCAGCCAGCCCTCGGCAGCCCACACCCAGTGCACGACGACGGGGTAGACGAAGGCGGAGATGAAGAACGAGTAGACTGGAGGGGCGGGGCGGGGAGGGGCAGGGCAGGGGTGCAGGCAGGGTCAGTGGCTGCCGAGTGAGCGTGGACAGGCGGAAAGGATCTCTCTCTAGCTGCCCGGGTGCAGAATGGAGGACGGAGGCCACAGTGACACGAGTCTACGACAGCAGACGACACACGGTGCGCGATCTTGTGCACCGACAGTGCCTGGCACATGCTGGACCGCGGGGGCTCAGGGCTGCAAAGGCTGCAGGGCGCAGGGCTCGCGGCTTCAGAGGCGGGGCGCGCCCACTCACTGAGGTAGGCGTTGAAGTTGAGGCGCTCAGCCACGGCGCCGGCGGGGATGGTGGTGGCGGTGGCAGCGAAGGCCCACTGGAAGAACCAGGCCTGCCAGTTGGCGCCGGCGTCGGAGCTCGAGCTGTGGGACACCCAGCGAGACAGGCCGAACAGAGAGTCACCGATCTGTGGGGGAGGACGGCAGGGTGCGGCGCGGATGAGTTAGACAAATGCAGAAGGCGCGCAAGATGATAGCGTGATGCTTAGATGAAACGGAGGAACGGCCGGCTGACAGAGCCGGCTGGCGGCACCCAGCGCTATGGGGTGCTACATGGTGAGGCATGCGGCGCATTGCGGCCGGCATGCACGCAAGGAAGCGACGCGGAAGCGCCCGTCCAACCAGCAGCACTCACAAAGCCGTTGGGGTTGTTGCCAATGCCATAAGCGAAGCCGTAGCCCAGGATGTAGAAGGCGACGGCGGACACGGCGGCGTCCATGACAGTCTGGAGCAGGATGTTCACTGCGAGACAGGCAGGCGCGGAAGGCAGTGGGTCAGACAGGTTACGGCGCCGCACGGCGGTGTCAGCCGGGTTGCCACGGGGCAAGCATGTGCTGCGTACGATTGAGAGAGTCGTTTGATCTGCAGCTGAGCAAGCTGAGACCCAAATGTCGCATGTGCTTCCAAGCTGCATGCCTAGCTTCGCAGTGTGCGTAACCGACACGCTGTGCAAGCCGGTGAAGTTTCGAAAGCATGTTTGCAAGCTAATCTACGCGTTAGTCAGCGACTCAAGCGAAACTTACTGGTATTCTTGGAGCGGATAGCACCGGCACAGAGCTGCACGCAAGGAAAGCCGTGGAAGCGGCGGTCAATCGAGAGCGGCGAGAGGGATTCGCGAACCGCGGCGACTCACCATCGCAAAGCCAGCGTGCATGACGAACACCAGAGCACCACATGATACCAGGTAGAGGGTGTTCAGGCCCTGGTTCGTCTGATCGAGCCGGTCGCTCAGGTCACTGTTGTCCGCGGCAAACGCGAACTGCCCGCACAGCGCCGTCGCTTGCGCAGTTGTCATAGCAGCATCCGTAAGGGCGGTGATGCAGGCCGTCATGGGATCCATCTCGTCCGCCATTTTGGTGCCTGCGACCAAGACGCGCGAGAACTTCCATCAGTTTTTGTGGTCGCCGAAGAGGCTCTCCACCGGTGCTGACTGTCGCGATGCTCATGAGCATGACATCTATCAACTGAGCAGACGCTCGGCGCGCATGCAGCGGCCAAGCCGCCGTGACCACAAACCCTTGCTCGCGATTCAACAGCGGCGCTCGCGCTCCGCAGCAACATGTGCTCACCTGCGCTTGAACGCGACCAGGCTGGTTACTATCAAGAATTGGTTATTGTCGGCCACAACTGAACGCGCGTGAACAGTGGAAACAGAAGCGAGGCCCCCCATGGTGCCGTACAGCGCACGTGTGCTCATGCGGCGAGAAAGTCGCCTGGAAGCTCCTCGCAGCGCGTATTCGGCCTGAAAATAGTGTCTGTGGGCTTTCAAATGCACTAGCAAGGAAGCGGGAGCGAGGGTGCGTGCGCCGAGTCGGGCTGTGCGTTGGCTCGCAACGCTCTTTTTGCGAAGCCGAGATTTGAGGTGATGTATGCCAATTCTTGCATTAATCATAATCTGTGCGTTTAAGGTTCGGGAACACTCGCGCTCTTTGTTGTCGAGCAAAATTGCCGCGTGCCTCAAAGCCCTAGTTGACTGGAGTAAAAGGATGCCGCTATGGTGGGTAATTGCGGCTCGTTCCAGTAGATCGCTGTATTGCTCATAACATAAAGGCTTGTCAAACGTAGACAACGACGCTTTTCCCTGCGCCAAAAATTTCGCGCTTTTGTGCGCGGCTGGCCTTGCGCAGCGGCGACAGTGAAAGCGATGGAAAACAATATGGCAGTCACAGTGCTTTATCGGTTGCTAGTCAGGGGCGGCACACCGCTGTGTGAGTCACGGTGGGTTTCGACAACCCTAGTGGCGCGGTGTGTCGAGGGCTCGTGCGCAAGCGGAGGCGCCAAACAGCACGGTATGCGGGGTGTTTGGCGGAGAGTCTGCGCCGAGCCCACTAGCATTCTCGATGGACTCGCGGCTCTTGCGCCCCTGAAAGACCTCAGTGGTAAAGCACTAGCGTTTGAGTGGCCGTGCAGCGCGGCTTCTGAAGGTAAAGTTCAGGGGTGTCCAGGGCAGCCCTCCGTATTGTGGATTGACAACTGCGCGAGTTTTGAAGGCGGCTTACTTCGGCCTTTGCCCATTTTGGTCAGCCGCCACCATTGAAGGCCCACAAACGTCAACAACGCAACTCAACATCTGCGATGGCCCCCTCCCCCGAACCGCTCCCCCCCCCGTCTCCATGGCGCCCCAATTCATCAGTCCACCTCCACCCCACAGCTCAGACGCTGAAGACGACTCAGACCGGTCAGGGGTGGGGTGCGCCACACGCGTGAGCCCGCGCCACCCTTTCTGGACGCTCCCCGCCCTTCATGCCCTCTCAGCGGCCTTCCTGGCAGCCCCATCCCATGTGTTCGGCACTACCTGCCACACTAGTTCGCTGTCACAACCAACTTTCATGTTCCTCGCCCTCGTCATCCCGCCGTCATTCCGAGGCACAAGGCAAGAAGCACCCCCACCATGGCATAAGGCAAGAAGCACTCCCACCATGGCTGCATACGACCCGCGGCCATGCTCCCATCAACCTTCCACCTACCCATATCTCATCCCCTTCTCCTCCTCCTCCTCCTGGACCTCCTCACTCCGTCCTCCGCCTCGCCCCATTCCAAACCGCCTCTCGCTCACACCGCCCCCACGCCAACCGGCAGGATCGTGTCTCCCACAAGCGCCAGCTTGGCCGGCGTGGCTGGGCCGGTGGTTGCGCCTGTGACTCCCTTCACGCCCCCCACGCCCGCCCCCCCGGGCACCACCTCATCCTCCATGCCCAGCCCCGCACCCGACACGGCGGCGGGGCCGGCGGGCGAAGCCGCCATCTCAGCCATCCCGGCGGCGCCCGCCGGGCCGCCGGCGGCGGCGGCGGCGCGGCCGCCTGCACTGCCGGTGTGGGGCAGGAGGGACTCGGTGTGGGCACCCAGCGGCCTGTGGGTAGGGATGAGGCGGGGGTGGGTCGGGATGGGCGGAGGGGGGGAGGAGGCGGAGGTGAGGATGGGGGGGGGGGTTGTAGATACCAGCCCAAACTAAACCAAACCCAATGCAATAGAGCGACGAGAGCGTGGCCGATGCTTGACAACGGAGTGGCACGGGGGGGGGGGGGTACGCGTGCACTAAAACTAAAAGTCTAAAACAGCAAGCAACTGCAGATGGATCCGCCCACCCCGGTAAGGGGCCCCGGATCCGCCGCGCAGTGTCATGCGAGCTGTCAGGTGCTGGTCCTGGGTGCCCGCCGGACGGCACACGCAGCACAGACACCACCCACCCGATACCCGCAACCAACATACACACACAAAACACCACACTACCAGTACGCACGCAACGCACGCAACGCACCTGTCCGCCGCGCCGCGCCGCACCGGCGGCACGAGCTCCCGGCCGCTGACGTCGCCGCGCGCGTGCAGCTCCAGCGGCGACGCCACAGCCCGGTGTGCGTGCAGGCCGTCGCGCCCCAGCCGCCCGCGCAGGCGCTCCAGGGCCACGGCGCGGGTGGGGCGGTCCAGCAGGTACTGCGGCGGGGTGGGGGTGGGAGGGGCAGGTGGGGTGGGTGTGGGTGATGGGGGGCAGGTGGGAG
>NC_057016.1:1184734-1185833 GCF_000002595.2 Chlamydomonas reinhardtii | reverse complement strand
GTGGGAGGGGGGGGGGCAGGTGGGAGGTGGAAGATGGGTGGGGGCAGGTGGGGGTGGGGGTGTGGGGGGTGGGGTGGGAATGGGGTGGGTGGGAGATCAGGGGGCGCAGGTGGGAGGTGGGGGAGGCGAGGTGGGGCTGGGGAGGGAGGCGTGTGTGCTGGTGTGCAGGGACAAGGTTGCATGGGGTGCACGGGAGGGCACGTTGCAATACCATACTAACTCCCCGGCGCTCTCCTCAGCTGCACCCCCTGCCGCCCTGGCGCCATGTACCGTTGCGTCGCCAACTGCCACCGAACACAACTTGGCATTCATCGCCATCACCACCACCAATACACATCCACATCCACCAACATCACGCCACAAAGCTTGCCTACACCACAACGCATTTACATACACCACAAGGCATCAAACACACACATCAACGCCTCAACTTGCCTTGGGCATCACGCGGATTAGCGCTTCGTTGCTCGCCACGGGACCGCCCGGCACACGCGCGGCGGCGGCGCCCCGGCCCGTGACGGCGCTGACGGCGGCGCCGGCCGCCGCCGCCGCTCCCTCGATCAGGCCGTGCGGCTGCGGCGGCGGGTGGCCGGGCACTGGCTGCTTGGTGGAACCCAGGTAGTAGGTGGCGGACTGAGGGGGGGGAGGGAGGGGGAGACCGGGAGAGGGAAGATGTTGTTCGCAAGCCACGCACGGGAATCGGACGCCTGTCCTGCTCCGAACAAAAGCATACGCGTACATGGCGTTTCGCTCTTACCTTTCATTACTCAACCCTGATTCCCTCCCTCTCCATACACACGCCACACGCTCCCTTCCCCCCTGGACGTCGGCACTTCAGACTCCTGATCCAATCACACCGTTATCCACACGAACTCCTACCCCCTCTCCCCCCCCCCACCTTCCTCCCGCCCCGCCCGCACCTGCATGGCCTCCTTGGCTGCCACCAGCCCCGCCACCATGTAGCTCTTTAGCCAGGAGGCGTCGCGGCACAGCCCGCCCAACTGCTCACACAGCAGACCCTCCTGCTCCAGGAAGCTGTTGAGCACGGCTGCAGGGGGGAGGGGAGGAGGGGGAGATGAAGGGGAGGGGGAGGTGGAGG